>NC_135561.1:20901739-21153385 GCF_964340395.1 Glandiceps talaboti | reverse complement strand
TCTCTCTCTCTCTCTCTCTCTCTCTCTCTGCAATTCAATATTATTTGTATTTGTATGGAGTATACATAAAGTCGATTACAAATACTACATTTTAGTTACAAGTCTGGTATAATGACAGCCTACGAGTACCTGTGGTCTGAGGTTATTCTCATACCATTTGCCAGTGCTAGCTTTGCATATTCTATCCAGTCATACAAACACACGTACGCGTTTCAGCATATTCTACCTTGTTATGTTACGTTCACGCTGATATTTCACGCCGGTAACAAGTTAAGATGACAAAACAAATATTCTATTTGTATGCCCGTTGATTTGATGGTCACTTGAAAGCATATAGTAACCTAAGCTAACAATCCACCCCCCCCCCCTCTCACCCCCTCACCCCCCCCCCCCCACACACACAACGATGCTGAAGTTATCTGCGAAAACGAATTGGTAAACGTATTGAAAAACGTAAACGTAAACGGGTTCGGGTAACTGACCGCAACTGACCTTTTTCAGTTCAAATTTCGAAAACAACTTTTAAATCGTAAATGTTAATAAACAGTAGTGTACTTTTATCGTAATGACTATGACTAAATCATTTTAATAATGTAGACAATTCACTAAAAGATGATTCCTTTAATGAGTTATTATGAAAGCAAGTTATTTTTGCATTGATTGGAGGAAAGATCATAAACACACAAACATTTGTCCTGTCGACATTCGTCGTTGTGTGTTGAATTTGTTTACATGATGGAAACGTTGTTTAAAAAGGAACTAGTCTCGAAAGAAGTTTACCGACCCGTCCAAGTTGGAAGGTTAGGAATATTGGGAGTAGGATATGAATTGAAAATGAAAATTCAATTCTTATATTACTCAAATCACACAATCAGAGATAGATGTATTACAATGGCAATGTCACTTATAAAGTGACATTAATTATGTAGATTTCCGCCCCCACATCCTCTCAACCATCCACTTTCTTGACTTTATTTGAATAATTATTGCTTGTGTGGCTTCCGTGCAAAGCTTAGTATTAATTACTTCTAGAGACTTTCCACCTGGCTCGCATGGGTTGATATTTAGGGAGTGTCCAGATTTTACTTCCAGGGGGACGCTGGAGGATTTCCAAGTCCTTGTGTGTGTGTGTGTGTGTGTGTGTGTGTGTGTGTGTGTGTGTGTGTGTGTGTGTGTGTGTATGTATGTATGTATGTATGCATGCATGCATGTATGTATGTATTGTGCTAGTTGTTATACTTTGATAGACAAGTTTTACTTCTATTTCGAGTATTAGGGGATTTCACTTGGCAAAAATATCAGATCAAAACATTGGGAACAGCAACAGAAAAAATGGGAAAACAAGAAATATAATGACTATGACTGGTTGAAGTTGTTCTTGAATGGAACTCATGAAAAAATGAAAGTGAAAGCGTTAGATAAATATCTTGATGAGCATTGATTACCAAAACACGGAAAATTAAAAAGAGAAAAATTAGACATAATATCCACTCACATAATAGGAACACCAGAATTTAGATCTAAAAAAATGACTGCAAATGAAATTAAAACTAATATCATGGGTATGAGTGAAACAGATAGTTGTGACTCTGAGACTGAAAGTGACACTTCTGTAATGCATGTTCTAGGCAGTGGTGGAGACAATTGTGATACTGATAGCTCAGAAAATTCATGTACTGATGATAACACTGATAGTGATTGTGATGAAACAAGTCTTGCACATCCTCAGGGATAAGTTACTTTGAGAAGTGCCAGAATTGCAGATCGATTGATATTATATTAAATAATCGTTATTTTTTTTCCATGACCCCGCGTAAAAAATTGTGAATTTTTATTTTAGCCACCCTCTAATTTTTCCAGTGAAAAGTTCAGTGATGCCCCCCCCCCGAAAATCCTCCGGACCCCCTGGAAGTAAAATATGGACACTCCCTTACATACATACATCCATGACATTGCAATCTTTGCCTTGTGTCTTGTGTATGATTCATATTTATTTGCGACAAAAATATTAATTGTTGGAAAAAGTTGCCAGAGATGTTACAAAAGAATACGTAAAAATCCTAGTATATACTGAGGTACGAAGACTTCGCTACTTCAGATCTCATCAGACGCATAAGCTATCATCAGTCCATTGACGAATACGTGACGGAGCACTGATCGCATATTCCAGAGCTAAAGTTGTACTAACTTACGACCTATGTACATATACGATTCCTAACCTTCCAACGTGGGGTCGTCTCAGACCACTAAAAAGAGGTCTGAGGGGTCGGTAAACTTCTTTTGTGACTAATTCCTTTTTAAACAACGTTTCCATCATGTATAGCAAATTCACGAATGTCGACAGGACAAATGTTTGTGTGTTTATGATCTTTCCTCCAATCAATGAAAAAATAACTCGCTTTCATAATAACTCATAAAAGGAATAATCTTTTAGTGAATTGTCTACATTATTAAAATGATTTAGTCACAGTGATTACGATAAAAGTACACTACTGTTTATTAACATTTACGATTTAAAAGTTGTTTTCGAAATTTGAACTGAAAAAGGTCAGTTGCGGTCAGTTACCCGAACCCGTTTACGATTACGTTTTTGAATGTGTTTTCCAATTCGTTTTTGCAGACAACTTCAGCATCGTCCACACACACACACACACACTCACTTAATATGCGAGGGTAATGAGTAATTGTCCAGTTTAAGCTAAGATTTTAACCTTGGGTGACAACATATTTATTCATCGAGAAACTTATTTTGTTGTAAGGGACCGATCAGTTTCTTTGGCCAGAAGGGAGGGGCGGTGGATTAGTAGGTGTGGGGGGGGGGGGGGGGAATCATCCTGTTTTCGAAATTGGCAGTAGCTGGGTCATCCAATTTAGAAAATTTCGGACGGGGGGGGGGGTCATTGTGTAATGGACTTTGAAAGTTCCAACTTGAAGAGTTAATCTGAATTCTTCTAGGGATTTATACGCATTGAATGCTTTCTATTTCGGACACTACATGTTATCAACACTACAAATCATCACACCTCATCAGATTTCAGTTTGTGTTATACATACTAGTAGTACTTGTAATAGGTATGAGGACTTTACATTCTCTAACATAGCAGTGAGTTTACTATATCTGCAACAGTAATGCCACGATATCAATGAATGGTACGGACACTACCTGACCCATTTTCAAGCATAACTCATTTACAACTTACCGTAACTTAAGCTTTTCGAAGCTGTAAAATATTATCTTACATGTAAAGGCTATGAATAACCTAAAAATGCCTTAATACAGGCAAAACATATCCATATCTAATATGGGGAGACCTGCTAGGACTACCTCACCCCAGAGGTCACTCATGAAGTCAACCAACAATCAGATACACCAATATTTTTCTGTCATAATGGTATTAAACTTAATTTTCTTAAACATTAATTGCTAATTTTAGATGTGCTGTCTTTTAGAGATGTGAAATTAATGCCAAGATAGACTAAAGCTTGCCATAACAGACTCTCTAAAAGAAACTCTCCAACTCTCCCCTACCAATGATACAACCAGCAGATGTGCTGACCTTCACTATAATGATGCCATTTAATTTTAATAGAACATATTTCAACCATATATATAAAGGATATAGTTTGATTTCAGATACTTGATGGTGCTGTCTTGAAGTTATTGCCCTAGAGGGCATGAATACCCTAAAAATTTGACTTTAGGTGTCAGAAATCCTCCAGAGCTTCCAGGGGGAGACTCCTTGGGACCCCACGAGAGGTCTACATATTCTTATCCCAAACTTTCCCCCTACCTTTTGCAGTCAAGATGCTATCAAATTCCTTTTCAATGTATTTGCCCCTGTGTAGTCACTAATCTAGCATGACGCTGTCTTATAAAGTATTTAGTCAAGCAGTCAACTCTGAGTCATGATCAAATACCTGTCATGCAAATGTTATATATGGGGGGGGGGGGTCACTATGTCTTAGATGGAGGGGTCATCCTGTTTTCGGTTTTACAGATAGGGGTCAGTGACCTTTCGTCGGCCCGATGGAAAAATCCACAGACCCCGCCCCCTCCCCACGGCCGCAGAAACTGAGCGGTCCCCAATACACAAACACGTATACAGCTGCAACAATTGGGTTTAGCTTAGACCACTTTATATAGTTGTCTGAGAGTTTAGGCAGGACTTTTAGTTGTTTGATACCATCCCCTTTGTTTTAGCTTGTATAGTCGTTTGTGTATAGTATATCCAAGATTTCGGCATTGTTGTCACCCCTCTTCTGTATGAATACATGTATACTATGTACCCCAATTCCAAAATCTGTGAAAAGTGACACGTGTGTTATAGTCATTGTGAAGAAACTGCGAAAGTTTGTTGTAACTACAGTATATTCACATACATAGGAGGCTATACCTTTATACGAAGACCACTGTTCTTGTTAAACCAACCTGCTGGTATATGCAATAATAACACATTCTACTCACCAGTACTGCTCGTCTGTTTACTCACATCTTCTCTTACATTAACATTGGAAGAAAAGCTATTTTCTTTTATTTTTATGTTGTTATTCATCTATACATCCATCATGTACATCCATCCATCCATCCATCCATCCATCCATATATACATACATACATACATACATAACATACATACATACATGCATGCATGCATGCACGCACGCACGCACGCACGCACACACATACACACACACACACACATACATACATACATACATACATACATACATACATACATACAGACAGACAGACATACATACATACATACATACAGACACACACACATACAGACAGACAGACAGACAGACAGACAGACAGACAGACAGACATACACACACACATACATACATACATACATACATACATACATACATACATACATACATACATACATACATACATACATACATACATACTTACATACATACATACATACATACATACATACATACATACATACATACATACATACGAGCTTAGTTGCCAAAGGTGGACCCTAAATGTCACACCCCTATAAACCCCCCTTGGTGGAACCATGATTTCCGAGGGAGATAGAAACAAACAAATATGGAAAACATCATGAAGACAAGCTAATAAATATTTCTGTCACAATGGATTCCTTGAAATGTTATTGCTTCTACTTTTCGTTATTTCCATTATATTGTGGAACCTTATACGTATAGAGATGTGTATAGTGAACCCTTGTGTATGCAACTCGCAGAGATGATCATGGTGAATCATGGTGTATGCCACTCGTTTACAGATGACAATTGTGAAACTTTGTGTATGCAAACTTGCAAGGCATTGAGCATGGTGAACCATTACGTTCTGTCACTAAACCACAGCCATGTATGCACATTGCTAACTGATGACATTGTTTTTAGCAAACTTATAAACAGCTTATGAGATGTTTAGGCCAGGTTAACATCAATGACAGGGTGTCCAAGGTGAAAAGTCAAAACGTGAAAGCTTGTGTATGTAACTCCCTAGAGATATATGAATGGTGCACCCTAGTGTATGTGAAGCTCTACAGAGATGAGATGGTGAGCCCTTGTCTATGTATACAACTCTTTATATATATGTGTGAATGGTGCACCCTTGTGTATGTAAAACTCTACAGAGATGAGATGGTGAGCCCTTGTGTGTGTATATAACTCTCTATAGATATATGAATGGTGCACCCTAGTGTATGTAAAACTCTACAGAGATGACATGGTGTGCCCTTGTGTATTCAAACTTATATATATGTATATAGAATAGAATTGATTAGAATAGAATAGAATATAACATAATTTTATTGTCGATTTGGAAATTTTTCTTCCGCTTCACCAAAAAATAAAATAAAAGGCACATTACAGTTACAAACACACACTAAAAATAATTACAGTATTAAACACAAACACAGAATTAGAAACAGTAAAAATATATATCTTCAATGTAGTTCTTTGAAAATGACAGGTTTGAATTCAGTATGATTATTGCACTTGGAATAAATGATTTTTAAAAAATGTTCTTGCGAGTTAAAGGTACTCTGTATCGTCTTCCTGAGGGCAACAATTCAAACTGTAAGTATAAAGGATGTGAGGTATCATTAACAATTGCTTGGGCTTTCCTGCGGACGGAGAGTTTGTAGAGGTCATGGAGCTGACTCTGCTTCTTACCAATTATTTTCCGGGCCAAATGTACAACTCATGTCAGTTTAGTTCTATTTTTAACATTCAAGATGCCATACCACACTTTCTATAAGGCTCTTGTATACCTTTTCAAGAACATTTTGATATATATATATATATATATATATATATATATATATATACAAATACATATATGTGTGTATGTATTTAACTCTTTATAGATAATATGTGAATGGTGTGCCCTTGTGTATGTAAAACTCTAGAGATGACATGGTGCGCCCTTGTGTATGTAAAACTCTACAGAGATGACATGGTGTGCCCTTGTGTATGTAAAACTCTACAGAGATGACATGGTGTGCCCTTGTGTATGTAAAACTCTACAGAGATGACATGGTGTGCCCTTGTGTATGTAAAACTCTACAGAGATGACATGGTGCGCCCTTGTGTATGTAAAACTCTAGAGAGATGACATGGTGTGCCCTTGTGTATGTAAAACTCTACAGAGATGACATGGTGTGCCCTTGTGTATGTAAAACTCTACAGAGATGACATGGTGTGCCCTTGTGTATGTAAAACTCTACAGAGATGACATGGTGTGCCCTTGTGTATGTAAAACTCTACAGAGATGACATGGTGTGCCCTTGTGTATGTAAAACTCTACAGAGATGACATGGTGTGCCCTTGTGTATGTAAAACTCTACAGAGATGACATGGTGTGCCCTTGTGTATGTAACTATATAATGCCATATAGATATGTGAATGGTGCACCCTAGTGTATGTAAAGCCCGTCAGAGATGAGATGGTGAGCCCTTGTGTATACAAACTTATATATATGTACACACATATATATGTGAATGGTATAATAGATATTCACATATCTATAAAGAGTTGTATACACACACAAAGGCTCACCATCTCATCTCTGTATAGTTTTACATACACTAGGTTGTACCATTCACATATCTATAAAGAGTTATATACATACATATGTATAGTGTTCCGGGAAGGGATTTATTGTTTATTTGCATTAAATTGGTAATGTCAGGTCTAATTAACCAATAATACATTATGCAAATGATGACACAGTCTTGTACAGTGGGACATGTTCACACGCACACACATAATACTTACAAATTATATAAATATGTGTATATTCAATAATTCAAACCTGGTTTTTGAAAAAACTACGATTTATATTACCTGACATTTCAACTCATTCACTATAATTGCAATATGCAATATTACACACACATCCAATCAATGAGTACCAAAGACACTCTTTCTTGGTTAATGCCACTCTGAATTGTAACGTTTTTTATTGATCATAAACCCACAAACTGAACACTAAATGTGACAACAGTAATGTAAGAAAGGTGTAATAAATAACTTTCAGTCAACATCACATAAAAGTATCTGAGTATACCAATACTATAGCACACTGAAGACCAAAGCAAAAATATGATCCAATGCAAGTGAAATCATGATTCAAACAAAAACATATACAGTACTAAAATGTCACTCACAAGAAGACTGTAGTCAAAACCTAGACATGTTGTAAAATATCACACACTAGAAGACTGTAGTCTCCAGCTAGACATTATACTACTTGTCATATGAGTTAATTAATAGGAATTAATAGGACTCCGGATCCATGAAAGTGAATGGTCAGTATTTTAGCAAAACTAGTAGTAACAGCCCAGTTTCGGAATATCCAAGGTACAAAACTGGAAAATTCAGTGGTATTGAGTTTCTTCATTTTTGACCAGCCAATTTCGAACATGATCTTTAATAATGCGCCATGAGCGCCCACTAAGAGAGGGTTCAAGTTCAATTGCTCGCAAGCACTCATCTTTCAACGGTACTCTTCTTTCTGCATAATTTTTCTCCAAAGATCTATGTATAGCATCTTCTTCTTCAGGGGTCCACTTTCTGTTTTGTTTAGGTTTTCTAATGTTGAATTGTCTAGTAGCAACTGAAAATAGAAGAGAAACATATCATAAAAAGGACAGATGGACCAACCAGTATGCAAAACAATTAAAGATCCTTACTTCTGAAAACAAAATCTTGATAATTAGGGGGGAGGGGGGGGGGGAGATTCAATATCTTCTACCGGTACTTTTAGCAGAATTTCCTTCAAGTAGCAAGAAAACAGGCCACTGTGAATGGCTTCTTTTTATAATAACTTCATTGTTATGACATTAATATGCCTCCTAAAAGACACTACGAAATACATTTTGAGTGTAATGACTCTGTCAATTTATGTACCAAATGACCGGAACTCACCAAGGACATTGACATGTATAGGTGAATTGTTATTGGTTTAAATTACCTTTCCAGGATAGGTACAAAAACAAGGGAAGGTCTAATTGATGGAAACAAGTTTAAACTGAGTGTAAATATACCCACCCATATAGTGTAAATTCTGCAGTCTAGTTCATAAAAATTTGGGATCAACTCAGAATGACAGCTGAGGAAGATTGTGCAATTACCTCCAAATTCTTGATTAAGGCTATGTTTTTTTAACAAAATTCAGATTTTATAGTTCTTTCCGATTGTCATTGTGAGTTGCTCCCTATGAAAAGCAGAATTTATATTTAGTGTAGATAGCAGGCACTCAGCTACTTATGAGGTCTGTCCCAAACAAGTACAGTACATTTGTACATAACATGTATCAGGGTTTTAAAAACATTGTCAAAAACAGTATAGGCATGAATGCCTAATTTTAATATAACACAGTGCTAGCAACAATGAATAAATGCACAAAATATACATTTTTCATCAAAAGTCAAATTTTTGGCCTTACATTCAAACGACTTCACATTATCACTTATACTCTACAAACATTTATCTACCCAAAGTTATACACCAATCGTTATTAAAATCTGTAGACAGACATAGTGCTTGGATGGCCAATGTTCTGTTATGAAGTATATAATTTTACAAATTTTGTTCAATTTATGACCACACACACAACCTTTCAGAGAGATGCAGTTGTATCGGTACACAATAACTGAACTGTGTAAAATTTACAGCAAAATGACAACCATATGGCCAGAATTTAATATTAACTCTGTGGAAATAGCTGTACTTACTTACTTCCTTGCTGACTGCAAGTTTGACATGTAAAATAGTCAATCAGTATAAACTTCTATCTTTAAATACAGCACATAAACCCAAACAATGCATGTAATCAAAGGTATATTTTTTGCACTTGGAACTACTCTTTCTGTAACTATCATAAGATATAAAGTGATGGGAAATATATCAGGGGAAAACAATGGTCTAATTGAAGGCTCACCTATCAACATGTTAAGATACCTTTTTGTTTCATCTGGTAACAATTAAATTTAAAGTCATCAAGTGAGAATGGTTTAGATGTAAAATTTTGTAAAATAAAGTTGAAAACAAAGCTAGTGAAAAAAATTAGAAGAAAAATAATGATAAAAGAAGCAAAGTCAGGAAATTCAACACAACAAAAATGATTATACAGAGACACCAAGGGTTTTCCTCCTCTAGCTGCCTTCCTTGATGATGCCTGTTGTAAATATAACCACCTAAAAAAACATAAAACATTTTCTTAATATTGAATGACTATTATATCAATAAAAAGCCATTGGTTTTGGCTGTATCTGTAGCTGACATCACATTAGACATGAATTCAATCACATTTGAAGGTCCTTCGTGCATTGATAGCATTAGACACCACGTACACTAGAAACGTTTAAGTTTTGATCCTTTTGCTCCTCAAAAAAGGAAGCAATATATATATCAAAGCCTTGATTGAATGTTTAACCCTTCCATTCCTAAAGAAATATGAAATAATACGAAAACTTGATTTTCATGAACATTTTGGGAAATTTAAGAATATTACTTTAGTAGGAAGTAATATATCTTGAATTTTGATCCAATATAAAGTTGATACATGTCTGAAAATTACAGAGAAACAAGAATTTTTGTTCAAAAAGTTTGGCGGGAAAGTTTCTAGTCCTGAAGGGGTTAAACAGAACTAGAATTTCTACCAGTCAGTAAGGTAATGATAGAGAGGTGTCATGTTATTGTACAATTACTGTATTATCTATCAAGGTAGAATGAGCCTCGGAATATAAATATATAATCTTATGCCCAAACTTCAGTTCTAAAACCTATTGTCATTAGAATTATCCTCTCCTCATTAAACGTAATGAAAACCAGATTTAAACTGAATGCCTTCCGTAAGGGAATCACTAATTACGCAAATTACCCATTGAAACTGTATGAAAAAATATTGTAATGAACTTTTTTGGACACAGCCCAAGTATCGACAATAATTATGTGAATTGTTCACTTGCTCTTTAGGTGGAATCAACAGCTTTTATAGTACATGTCACATGATGTGCACTCTGTTACGTTTAACGTATGTACTAATTTATTGTATGCAGTCTAAAGTTATAGCCTAATTACCAAGACTCATTAATTATAAAAATTATTTATTAACATGTTAGGTACATCAACAAACTTTATAGGACACAGACAATTTGTTATGGTTAATGTATTCATGAACGAATGGTATTGGAATTGAAGTATGCAGTCTTAAGATATAGCCTAATTACTGAAACTCATTAATTATGCAAATTATTCATTAACACTAATATATCTCAAAATATAAATTTTTGACAAAAAACACAAATTTTAGGCGAACAATCTGTAACCTCAATTGGTGAAATCATTTCTGAATTCCACAAACTTTAATCTGTCAAGTGACACTATGGCATTTTCCTAGATTTTTCATATTTAAACTGCCCAATTTGCATATAAATGAACACACCAACTTTATTTGCATAGAATAAACTTACTAAGTAGTACCTAAGTATCGATATCAAAAGCCAAATGCAATATTTCCAAAATTATATTTTTTTAAAAACACCCCATTTATAATTTGCACAACTGTTTTCTCAGTGTGATGGATATACTACCAATTATAGCAAGAAACATCAGGGCTCAATTTTTCATTATTTTGATAGCAAAATGGGCTACTCTAATCTAAATTATCATGGTATGAATGTATCTAACAGACCGGACTATCACTTGCTTCATTTGGTAGCCCAAAGAAAATTATTTGTAGTTTGTGGACACAGGAATATAATTTTGTACCCAGTAGCCCCAGTACATTGGACTACCACTTGCATCATTTGGTAGCCCAAAGAGAAACATTTTGTAGTACTACACAGTGGTTGTATTGTTCAAAACTACCACATACTACACAGTGGTTGTATTGTTCCAAACTACCACATACTACACAGTGGTTGTATTGTTCAAAACTATCACACACTACACAGTGGTTGTATTTGTCAAAACTACCACATACTACACAGTGGTTGTATTGTTCAAAACTACCACACACTACACAGTGGTTGTATTGTTCAAAACTACCACATACTACACAGTGGTTGTATTGTTCAAAACTATCACACACTACACAGTGGTTGTATTTGTCAAAACTACCACACACACAGTGGTTGTATTTGTCAAAACTACCACATACTACACAGTGGTTGTATTGTTCAAAACTACCACACACTACACAGTGGTTGTATTTGTCAAAACTATCACACACTACACAGTGGTTGTATTGTTCAAAACTACCACACACACAGTGGTTGTATTTGTCAAAACTACCACATACTACACAGTGGTTGTATTGTTCAAAACTATCACACACTACACAGTGGTTGTATTTGTCAAAACTACCACACACTACACAGTGGTTGTATTGTTCAAAACTATCACACACTACACAGTGGTTGTATTGTTCAAAACTACCACATACTACACAGTGGTTGTATTTGTTAAAACTATCACACATACACAGTGGTTGTATTTGTCAAAACTATCACACACTACACAGTGGTTGTATTTGTCAAAACTATCACACACTACACAGTGGTTGTATTTGTCAAAACTATCACACACTACACAGTGGTTGTATTTGTTAAAACTACCACACACTACACAGTGGTTGTATTTGTTAAAACTACCACACACTACACAGTGGTTGTATTTGTCAAAACTACCACACACTACACAGTGGTTGTATTTGTCAAAACTACCACACACTACACAGTGGTTGTATTTGTCAAAACTATCACACACTACACAGTGGTTGTATTTGTCAAAACTATCACACACTACACAGTGGTTGTATTTGTTAAAACTACCACACACTACACAGTGGTTGTAATTGTCAAAACTACCACACACTACACAGTGGTTGTATTTGTTAAAACTACCACACACTACACAGTGGTTGTAATTGTCAAAACTACCACACACTACACAGTGGTTGTATTTGTCAAAACTACCACACACTACACAGTGGTTGTATTTGTCAAAACTATCACACACTACACAGTGGTTGTATTTGTTAAAACTACCACACACTACACAGTGGTTGTATTTGTCAAAACTACCACACACTACACAGTGGTTGTATTTGTCAAAACTACCACACACTACACAGTGGTTGTATTTGTCAAAACTACCACACACTACACAGTGGTTGTATTTGTCAAAACTATCACACACTACACAGTGGTTGTATTTGTCAAAACGATCACACACTACACAGTGGTTGTATTTGTTAAAACTACCACACACTACACAGTGGTTGTAATTGTCAAAACTACCACACACTACACAGTGGTTGTATTTGTTAAAACTACCACACACTACACAGTGGTTGTAATTGTCAAATCTACCACACACTACACAGTGGTTGTATTTGTCAAAACTACCACACACTACACAGTGGTTGTATTTGTCAAAACTATCACACACTACACAGTGGTTGTATTTGTCAAAACTACCACACGCTACACCGGTTGTATTTGTTAAAACTACCATACACTACACAATGGTTGTATTTGTCAAAACTATCACACACTACACAGTGGTTGTATTTGTCAAAACTACCACACGCTACACCGGTTGTATTTGTTAAAACGACCATACACTACACAATGGTTATATTTGTCAAAACTATCACACACTACACAGTGGTTGTATTTGTCAAAACTACCACACGCTACACAGTGGCTTTATTTGTCAAAACTACCATACACTAGCACAGTGGTTGCATTTGTTAAAACTATCACACACTACACAGTGGTTGTATTTGTTAAAACTATCATACACTACACAGTGGTTGTATTTGTCAAAACTACCACACACTACACAGTGGTTGTATTTGTCAAAACTACCACACACTACACAGTGGTTGTATTTGTCAAAACTACCACACACTACACAGTGGTTGTATTTGTCAAAACTACCACACACTACACCGGTTGTATTTGATAAAACTACCACACACTACACAGTGGTTGTATTTGTCAAAACAATCACACGCTACACAGTGGTTGTATTTGTCAAAACTACCACACGCTACACAGTGGCTTTATTTGTCAAAACTACCACACACTACACAGTGGTTGTATTTGTCAAAACTACCACACACTACACAGTGGTTGTATTTGTCAAAACTACCACATGCTACACAGTGGTTGTATTTGTCAAAACTACCACACGCTACACAGTGGTTGTATTTGTCAAAACTATCACACTACACAGTGGTTGTATTTGTCAAAACTACCACACGCTACACAGTGGTTGTATTTGTCAAAACTATCACACACTACACAGTGGCTTTATTTGTCAAAACTATCACACACTACACAGTGGTTGTATTTGTCAAAACTACCACACGCTACACCGGTTGTATTTGTTAAAACTACCACACACTACACAGTGGTTGTATTTGTCAAAACTATCACACAATACACAGTGGTTGTATTTGTCAAAACTACCACACACTACACAGTGGTTGTATTTGTCAAAACTACCACACTACACAGTGGTTGTATTTGTCAAAACTATCACACACTACACAGTTGTTGTATTTGTCAAAACTACCACACACTACACAGTGGTTGTATTTGTCAAAACTACCACATGCTACACCGGTTGTATTTGTTAAAACTACCACACACTACACAGTGGTTGTATTTGTCAAAACTATCACACGCTACACAGTGGTTGTATGTCAAAACTACCACACGCTACACAGTGGTTGTATTTGTCAAAACTACCACATGCTACACTGGTTGTATTTGTTAAAACTACCACACACTACACAGTGATTGTATTTGTCAAAACTATCACACGCTACACAGTGGTTGTATTTGTTAAAACTACCACACACTACACAGTGGTTGTATTTGTCAAAACTACCACACGCTACACAGTGGTTGTATTTGTTAAAACTACCACACACTACACAGTGGTTGTAATTGTCAAAACTACCACACACTACACAGTGGTTGTATTTGTCAAAACTACCACACACTACACAGTGGTTGTATTTGTCAAAACTATCACACACTACACAGTGGTTGTATTTGTCAAAACTATCACACACTACAGTGGTTGTATTTGTTAAAACTACCACACACTACACAGTGGTTGTATTTGTCAAAACTACCACACACTACACAGTGGTTGTATTTGTCAAAACTACCACACACTACACAGTGGTTGTATTTCTCAAAACTACCACACACTACACAGTGGTTGTATTTGTTAAAACTACCATACACTACACAATGGTTGTATTTGTCAAAACTATCACACACTACACAGTGGTTGTATTTGTTAAAACTACCACACACTACACAGTGGTTGTAATTGTCAAAACTACCACACACTACACAGTGGTTGTATTTGTTAAAACTACCACACACTACACAGTGGTTGTAATTGTCAAAACTACCACACACTACAGTGATTGTATTTGTCAAAACTACCACACACTACAGTGGTTGTATTTGTCAAAACTATCACACACTACAGTGGTTGTATTTGTCAAAACTACCACACGCTACACCGGTTGTATTTGTTAAAACTACCATACACTACACAATGGTTGTATTTGTCAAAACTATCACACACTACACAGTGGTTGTATTTGTCAAAACTACCACACGCTACACCGGTTGTATTTGTTAAAACGACCATACACTACACAATGGTTATATTTGTCAAAACTATCACACACTACACAGTGGTTGTATTTGTCAAAACTACCACACGCTACACAGTGGCTTTATTTGTCAAAACTACCATACACTACCACAGTGGTTGCATTTGTTAAAACTATCACACACTACACAGTGGTTGTATTTGTTAAAACTATCATACACTACACAGTGGTTGTATTTGTCAAAACTACCACACACTACAGTGGTTGTATTTGTCAAAACTACCACATGCTACACCAGTTGTATTTGTTAAAACTACCACACACTACACAGTGGTTGTATTTGTCAAAACTATCACACGCTACACAGTGGTTGTATTTGTCAAAACTACCACACGCTACACAGTGGCTTTATTTGTCAAAACTACCACACACTACACAGTGGTTGTATTTGTCAAAACTACCACACACTACACAGTGGTTGTATTTGTCAAAACTACCACATGCTACACAGTGGTTGTATTTGTCAAAACTACCACACGCTACACAGTGGTTGTATTTGTCAAAACTATCACACTACACAGTGGTTGTATTTGTCAAAACTACCACACGCTACACAGTGGTTGTATTTGTCAAAACTACCACACGCTACACCGGTTTTATTTGTTAAAACTACCACACACTACACAGTGGTTGTATTTGTCAAAACTATCACACGCTACACAGTGGTTGTATATGTCAAAACTACAACACGCTACACAGTGGTTGTATTTGTCAAAACTACCACATGCTACACCGGTTGTATTTGTTAAAACTACCACACACTACACAGTGGTTGTATTTGTCAAAACTATCACACGCTACACAGTGGTTGCATTTGTCAAAACTACCACACACTACACAGTGGTTGTATTTGTCAAAACTAACGCACGCTACACCGGTTGTATTTGTTAAAACTACCACACACTACACAGTGGTTGTATTTGTCAAAACTACCACACGCTACACAATGGTTGTATTTGTTAAAACTATCACACGCTACACAGTGGTTGTATTTGTTAAAACTATCACACACTACACAGTGGTTGTATTTGTTAAAACTATCACACACTACACAGTGGTTGTATTTGTTAAAACTATCACACGCTACACAGTGGTTGTATTTGTCAAAACTACCACACACTACACAGTGGTTGTATTTGTCAAAACTATCACACACTACACATCCCAGTGGTTGTATTTGTTAAAACTACCACATACTACACAGTGGTTGTATTTGTTAAAACTATCACACACTACACAGTGGTTGTATTTGTTAAAACTATCACACGCTACACAGTGGTTGTATTTGTCAAAACTACCACACGCTACACAGGGGTTGTATTTGTCAAAACTACCATGGTTGTGGACACAGTACAATGAATGTAACAGATTGGACTACCACCATAATGTTGGTTTCAAATGTAGAATCTTGGGATGAACTAAAATGGACCAAAATATCTACCTCAAATATCTGCAGCATGCAAGTGGAAAAAATGAGACAGAATGAACAATGGAGAGAGAGAAATTGTTAAGTTGCTGATTATAAGTTATATACTTGTTTTAAACATGTGGAAAACTGGCAAACTGCATAACAGATAACCACTGAGCTTTAATGTAGAAAAATAACGACTGAACTGATATAACTTACATGCATGTGGCTTTGCATAATTGTTGTCCATCAGCACTGGTGGGTCATTCTCAGTCATGCTTTCCTGTTGAGAAGCTTCACCTAGTTCATTTTCATTCAACACAACTGTAAATAAGAATTGATATATGAAATAAGTATAAGTAGATGTCAACAGAAGAAACAGACACAAAAAAATCATTTATTTTAGGCTAACTAGAGTTTCCAATTCATTAAAACTGTGAGAACACAATAAATTCGTTCAAGAAATTTTGGTGGGAAGGTTTTTACTCCTGAAAGTGTTAATTTTGAAGGTTAAAGTCATGCATGCAATGCCACCTGGGAATCCCAAATATAACATTAATTTCCAGTGATGAGATTGAGATTTTTAAATCCCTACACTGAGTTCGCCAAATATAGTTTCTGTGTACAGAAACAAAGCAACACAAAAAAATCTAAAACAATTATTGCAACTGACTTGTATTACTCATGAAGCCCACTATAGCAGCAAAATCAACATTGTGTGTGTGTGTGTGTGTGTGAAGTAAACAGTCTAAGTACATATTTAGTAAATTTTAAAGGTTAATTAAACATGTCCAGTAACTGCAATGAAATCAACATCAGCTTACCATCTGTTCCTATTTCATCTAGTGTTTTTCCTTTAAATATGTTCTGATCTCCTTGTTCCAGTGACAGAAGGAGTCTGCTGATTTTACACACCTGTAGCGTTGCTTGAGGTAGGCGGTAGTATTCTCTATGGACACCTATACGATGTCCAAGAAAGCCAGCAAGAATTTCCAATTCAGTGTCATTTAGATTAAGGAACTGTGAGACTGTGGCCACATGTTTTCGAAGATTAGTTGAGGTCAATCTCTCTGGACTTCTGGCACCACAACTAAATGCATAAAGTCGAAGACAATGACTTCCTCTGTGACACTCGAGGGAATCGTACTGCCTTGCAAACAGATATGGGTTGTTTGGGTGTACACCTGCTTCAGACCTTGTTTGACAAAGCAGGTCAACACAGGTTTTAATCTCAGGAGTTAACAAAACTGGCACATTTCGACCTCTTTTCCCTGGAATTTCTATCCTGGTGAAATGATTCAATAGTTTCCTCTCTAGTGGAGACAGACTTGCAGTTATTTCCTCATCTTCACCAGCTGACTGATTTTTGTTCTTTACATATGTGGTCAATAGCATCCGTGAGACCTCCCCTTCACGACGTCTGTTGAACAAGATCACTTGTGCCAGGGTTGCCTTGCACAACGACGACCATGATCCCTCAATCAAGGTTTTCTCTCTCAGATTTTTGGCAGTGTTTTGCATAATGTCCTGTAACCGATTCGTGAGTTTCACAATATCTTCTGTTAATGGTAACAGTTTAGTGTTGTTTGCTCTCCTTGCTTGAAGGGTATGTCCAGCATGGCTCGAGACTTTGTTTTCCCACTCAAGCCGATAGAGATCCATGAATCTGGTGGCCCTGTCTTCATCTGATTTGGACTCACTTTGGATTGAATGACTTATAACAATCTGGGCACAATCTTTAAGGTAATATCCAACTTTTAACCCAAGGGAGGGTGTGGTATATGTTGCTGCCTCTTCGTCATAACCAGCCATAGATCGTACTGCTTGTACAACTGTTTGAAACTTTGCTGGATGTATGCAGTCATCCAACTGCAAAATACTGCTATCTATCTGCCGCATCTTGATTAATAGTCGGCCTAATGTTCTGATTCGTTCAGACACAAATGTCTTGTTCTTCTTCAGATGAGCATTTCGTTCATATGTCCTTGTAGCAAAATCCATAATCAACCGGTCATTTCTGGCAACCAAAGTGACATCATCTTGTCTCATGTTGGGCAAAACATTTTCAAGCATTAGTTTACTTGCACTGTCTGCTACAGGAAGTAAGTATGATGCTGCTTTCTGGAACCTTTTTCTCCCTACCATTTCATTGGTCTTTTCTTTGGCAAACTCACAGTTTTGCCAGTGTTTTCCTATCACTTTTTTTGAATAATATCCAAGACATGCTTTACAAGGTAAGTAGTCTGTGCCATTTTTTTTAGAGTTTTGGGATGGTCTTTTGAATGGCACTACTTCCCCTCTTCCAGATTTTGCCACTTGGTAGTTATGGTGAAAGTTACCTTTATATTTGAGTTTTCTCAACATTTTCACACGCTCAAAGGAATCACAAGGAAAACTCAGAGCATGGGCCACATCAGTTTCCTTAGAATGTATGCGTGTAAAGTGGCGATAAAGATTTCCCATTTCCTTATGGCAGTACACGCAAAAGTGCTTTCTGTCCCATATTCTCTTTCCTGACATTGTTTTAGCTTTGGCATGCTTTACTGTCAATGCACTGCGAGTCCCTTCGTTTTTCCTTTTTACACTTGGTGTGAATAATTCTCCTTGCAATGATTCTGAACAGTCACTCTGCATATTTCCTTCTGATGTAGATGGATGATAATCTGGGTCACCGACACTGTCACCATCCAACTTACTGCAAACTTGATCAATTATATTCTTTAAGGCTGGTGTGGACATCTGATCTTGCAGTGATTCTGAAGAGTCACTCACTATGTCTTCTGAATCTGATTGAGGTGGATGATAATCTGGGTCATTGACACTGTCATCACCATCATGGTCACTGAAGATGTGATCACCATCACTGTAGATATCATTGGCTACAATAACGGTAGGATACAGGCTATTGTGAACAGTACCAGTGTCACCATCGCTGCTCAATATCACTGAATTCACCAGGTTTTCATCACAATTAGTGGCATCATCATAGGGATGAACTACCCCCACAGACAGGCACTTTAGTATCTCCATAGCATTTTCATTCTTATTTGAATCCATGGTTACACATTCTGTATCAGCTGGCACTATACCAGTGACTTCGTTGCTACAGGTAGTCACCATTTCCCACAACTGTGATTCAATTTCTGAGCTGTTTGATTGTGGTAGTGGATGAACTGGATCTTCTATATTCAGTCTGTCTTTTTGAAACACAGAAGAGACTGCTTCAGTAATGGTACCATGGTTTGTCTTCCTAGAATTATGGGAGATAACTGATGTGCTCTGTATATAGGTATCCATTTCCACAGTGACAGCATTTTCCCTCTCATTTGAATCCATGGTTACACATTCTGGATCAGCTAGCTCATCTGTAAGCTCTTTTCCAGAGAAAGTCACTGTCATATTTTTGCCACAGAACTGGGCTTCTCCCACTGGTGATCCACTCTTTGACGAGTCACAGAATGATGAAAGTAGAGAATTGTCAGAATTTGATGAACTGCTTTCAGGAGGAGAATATGTTAATTCTTCTGAAGAGACAGCATCTTCAGTAATATCAAGACGTTCCTTAACAGTATTGGACATTTCTAAGGCAGCCAAGGCATCATTTTTCCTGTCTTCATTACATTCTGTTATAATACCAGTGGTACAACTAGCTGTGTCAAGGCCTGAATCACCCACTACATCACAAGTGTTCTGAAAAAGATTCAAAGTCAATGAAGAATTATCTTTTTAAGCTACAGCACTGTCTGTAAAGGGTCACTCATCAAGTAAACCATTGGAATTGCACACACACACAAATATTTGTTTCCATTTCCTTGTGCATGGTAACAGGACAACTGCCCCCATACCACTGCCCCCGAATGAAAAAAACTTCTAAATACATTTAGAAATATGTGACAGCAAGCATTACAGATTAACCGAGTTTGTCATTCATAAAAGTCACAGTCAACAACTTACCGCCGCAATTTGCGTACATTATACCATAGACAAAGGATTGTCTATGATTATACTCACTACATTCACATGTTTTACTCTATTGTCATCTGTGATACTTGTTATGACAATTATAAAAGTCGGCATGATGCTTTAACTTACTGCCGTAATTCACGTACTTTATACTCACATTAACACGTTCTACTCTATTGTCTGTGATTATTGTTACGACAATTATAAAAGCCGACATGATGATTTAACTTACCGCCATAATTCACATACTTTTTTAGTTTTTCACACCTAAATGATATATATTGCTTGCCAGTCACCAACATGGTCAGAGTGTTCTGCATCGTCTTGTCAGTCATTATTGAGTTTGTTCAAAGCGAGAGAAGAAAAACCAAGTTGATTTATGATGACTATGTCTAAGTGAAACAGAATGATACGACAAACTCGGTTAATCTATAATACTTGCTGTCACATTTTTCTATATGCATTGAAGTGTTTTTTTCATGGGGGCAATTGTCTGGGGGCAGTTGTGCAATTGTCCTAGAATCCTCGCACACAGTACTTACCCCCCCCCCCCCCCCCCCCCCCCCATCAAAACGTACAATGCACACAAGTCATGTAATTAGTGCCAAGATGGCAAGGTGATGCCATGTTTCAGAAAAATGATATTTTAAGAACTTTTCTGATTTTCCATTCATAGTACCAACCTAATTTGCAGTGAATATCAAATGCCTTACAAAAAACTTTTACACACAACCCATTCAGACAGATCTGATAAACATCACATGACTACTCTTTCAAGCATTAACATATAAACACTTTGAAACTTATATCTGACCAAGATTCAGATCATACTTAAGTCACGTCCTAGATGCCCTTTAAATACCCTAAATATAGAAAAGCTTATAACAGGCTTCACTAAAACCAGTTCAGTGCAAATTATTTTCCCCTAGGCAAATCATTTCAAATAAACTATCCATTTGATTTGATTTGAAAAGACATGAAAATGCTAAAATTTCTGTGACTCACCACTGTTGCTGTGTGTTCATATAATGATTGAATATGAAGGAAGTTTTGAAGGCACTCTCCACTCAGAGGTCTTTCTTTTGGGTCAGCAGCAAGCATTTTATCAATCAATACCTTGAACTCTGGAAATGCACAAACACGTTCAATGTTGTAGCAGCCTTTTATGATGTTTTCTCTGAGGCCATTTAAATCTTCACTATAAGGGGAAGTCGACTGGAAAGGGTGATGTCCTCTGGTCATAATGTAGTACAACACACAGCCAGCAACCTGACAGAGATGTGAACTTAATTAGCTTGATTTAAGTAATAATCATACCATTTTATGCTGAGAACTAAAAATACTCTTGTTTGAAGATATACTTACTCAACTAGAAGAAGAAAATGTATTGATACAATATGGAATATATAAATGTTCAACGAAACTAAGTGACTACATATGTATGCCATTGTGGGTTATCCTTGTACCAAATTTGAAACAAATCATTCCAGGCATGTCTGAGAAATTTATGGCTCTGGACAAACACATGCATGCACAGACAGACGGATGGATGGATGGAACCCAATCCATAAGTCTGAATTCCGGACTTTGTCTGGCGTGGACTAACAAAATTTCAGCACCAAATTGATACATATATGCCTGGGTTCCAGTCTACCAGTACATCAAGTCTGGTGGAAATTAAAAAATGTTGTACATCACATTTAAGAATTGTATTCAAACATGAATAATGTATTACCTGGATATCGGTTGATTTCCTGTATTGAAAGGCGCATCCAGAGAGGAATGATAAACATGTTTCAGAAGCCATCCATGCACATGTACCTGCAATGCATGTTGTCAGTGTTGTTCTCCCAAAGTTAAGACGTTTGCTTATACCAAAATCACTGATATTTAACTTCCCAGAAATATCTACAGAGACAAAACATTTTGAAAAACAGTTAGCTGTAAGAAACTACAACCATTATTTTGTACTCTTACTGTGGCAAACATTAATGTGACAATGTACAATTATAAATACTGTCCCATCATTTGAAAACAACCTTGCAGACCAATGAGTGTAAACTTTACAATAATATTGAAAATCAAAAACTGCTAAGTTTAACACTTTATGGTATTGTATATGATGGTACTAGACAAGTATACAAACGTGTCACTAAAAAACTGCATTAAATCAATGGCACAAGTTTGAAAGAAATCAGTCCACTCATATCCAAATGCTGCCTCTGCAGTGTACATGAAAAAATCATGACAAAATAGCCGACTGGTGGCCATATTGGATCGTATCATGAAATTATTTGTTATGCAAGTGTAAGCCGCAGTGTATTGTTCTTGTGTCAAGTTTGAGATGAATCAGTTCAGTCATGTCTGAGAAATGACACCAGACGCACAGACACACGCACACACGGATGGACGGACAGAGCCCAATCTATAAGTCTACCAAGTCACTTTGTGGCTTCTGATAACTAGCATAGCTAGGACAGCTTTTTACTCACCTATTAGAAGATTCTCTGGTTTTATATCTCTGTGTATAATTCCAATTCTGTGCAGCTCATTCAAACCAGTCAAGAAGTCCTTACATAATGATAGACATTTGACTGTGGTCAGATCAGTGATTGGCAAGTCACTTGAAAATTTCTTCTCTATTAACTCGCACACATTGCCTTCACACAATGGAGTAATTAGATAAGTGAAATCATCATCTTCTTCTACATGAATCTGTGGCAAAACATTGTCAAGAGCAGGTACACTTTTGTCAGATAACAGTCTGAAAATTGCCAATTCATCACATTGAACTACATCACTCTCAATTCGTTTGATGGCCACTGCATGTTCATTTTTGTATAATCCCAGGAAGACTTTTGCCCTTCCAGCTGCAATGAGACTGCTTTTGCAATATTTAATTGTATTTACTTCTTTCAAACTTGAAACTTTTCGAAGAAATGTGATTTTTTCACTCCATCTTCCACCCTGCAATAAATCAAAAGAAGAAAACACAGTTTTAAAGGACCACAAAATGTCATGTACCATGTGATATATCATGGTTGATTTCACTGTTAATTGATTATGTGCTAAATATTGCAAACACCACAGTAGGTGAATACCCAGCCATTAAGTGTGTGGATGCATTGTAGCTATTGAACACCTTATTATTATGTATTCTGTGCCAAATGAAGTTAAAGCCTACATAAATTTAATTAATCATTTTCTAATGGTCTACAAATCTATAGATACATTAATATATAAGGACATACTAGCTGTCATATCTACTTTGTAATCAATATTTACTTTTATTTAAGATCTGCCATGTGACAGGTTGAATTACCTCCCTAAAATATTGCTTTGATACATTAACTTCCCAAACAGTGACAAAACCCTAGTTCAACTCCTGACACCTTTTAAGTCTTTCAAACATAAAACTAGTCAGAAAAAAAAAATCATACCCACAATACATTATCAAATGTTCAAGAAAATTTCGAAGATTTTATAGTGAGTGAATAAGTATTTATATCACTCAAAATTTACTACTTAATTCATAGTTCTATATGATAATGTGTGGGGAAAAAGCCTGGACTATTACATAATTCATGATAAAGCCAGCAATTACCCATGTTTGAGTATTACAGTATAGAAAACTTCAAATTGTCAGAGAGAACTTACCTTCACAGGGTATGGCCCGCTAGGCAAAATGTGATAACCTAATAAAATGAAAACAAATAATGTTATATATAACTATACATGCACATGCCAAACAAACTAAAGATTCTTTATGAAGCATTTTGGAAGACATAGCATTACCTTTCCACTCTGAAATCTATTTAAATGGTGAAGTATAATATTTGTTGTACATACTACATATACAGCTACTTTGCTTTTAGCAACTAAGGTAATAAAATTACTACTTTGAAATATGGTGTGTGATCAGTACCTAGTATTACTACCATTTTTAAGGTATAGCTTACACACATCAGGACCCTATGGGGAAAGTCGCTAAGTACTAAAGTGTCTCCTGAAGGATTACTCAGCAACACCTTCAAGGCGCACAAGATATGAATATAGTCACACACGGACATCAGTCTACCCTGTAATAGAGTGGACTGCTGCTATTCAAGTTCTCCTTGTTAACTGTTACAATTATGTTGATTCAATCATAAAGTTGAGCCAGAAATTATGTCAAAGTCAAAGTCAAAGTTAAAGAATGGTTGATTGAATTTGTATAACAGCTGTCTTATTGATGACTCGAGGTGATCGGGTAATTACATCGTCATATTGTGCATTACATAAATACACATAAACAGGCTGTTGCCTGTCAACATGTCAACTATAGCTAACTTTTCAGGTTGCAGTTTTTGAAACCTTTTGTCAAGTACGTAACTATTAAACTCATGCATTTAAATCATGATGTTTGAAATTGAGAGGTTATACAGTACAAGCCACAAAAATGAAACAGTAATGTACTGACACTGTGCAGTATGGTTGAAGTACTGTACACTATGCTCCAGTACGGTATGGATACGGTACTGTACGTTTAAAATCCTATTGTCTAACATGGTTTCGATAAGGTCAGTTCAGTGCAAATATTGCATATAGTTTGAACTGGATGACTTCAAGGCATCCATTTCATTGGATGACTTCAAGGTATCCAAGCTTATAAAGTCAGATCAATACAACTACATATTGCACATAGTTTGAACTGGATGACTTCAAGGTATCCAAGTTGATAAAGTCAGGTCATTGCAACTTTTACTGTAACATGAAGTTTGAACTGGACTTCTTCAAGGCGCATCCATTGCATTCCCTTACCGAAATGAGACAGCTGTTTTTGAGCTGCAGCAGCTCTCAAAAAGACTTCTGACAGTTAGCTGCCGGAAGGCTGATTTTTGTGCATACATAATTAGATTTGAGCTGCAGAGAACAGCTCTCAACAGCTCAGGTAAATACCTGACAGACATTCAACTGCTTTATAACAGACTTATGTAAGACTATCGTCAGACATCTGAAAGACCACTAACAGACCTGACAGACTAACAACAGCCTTCTGACAGCATTGTGACAAACTGCTGAAAGACTATAAGCAGACTTCTGACAGGTATCATTGGCACACTGCAAAAGGGGAATTCCTTACTAAAAATCCACTAGTTTAAAAAGTGTTCTATACTAATTCAAAAGAAGTCTGATCAGTTTTGAGTGTTTCATTCATGTTTTAAACTTGTCAGAAGTCCTTAGTCAACTCATTTGAAACTAGTTTTAAACATGTTTTAAACCATATTAATTTTGACACTTAAAACATGCTTATACACGTTGGGGAAATATATTTGACATACAAATGTATATCAGGACTGACCATATTTGATTTGAATGCTTGTTCCCACTGAAACATATTTAAAAAATGTCAGTTTCACAAACTCACAAAGTTTGTTCACTTACATGTTTTAGGGGATACACATACATATATGTATGTATGTACATACTACACACACAGGCACATACTTTTGCAACCAGTAAATCATGCAGAAGAAGAATTAAATGAAAACAAGAAGCAACTTTATTGCTTTTTTCCAAAATAACTAAAAGGCTTGAGACATGTCTGTAGTGAAATGACAGTACCAACATACCTGAGTTTAACAATAGTACCTGTATTCATCCATTGATTAGAAGACAAAAAATATATGTCCCTTAATGATGGGGTTCTTCAAATCAAATCTAAAGAATCACCTACATCATACATGTGAAAGAGCTCTGGCAATTTGAGTTTGGCTTTCAACAGTTGCTGGAGTTTCAGAGTCTGACATTATTTCACTTTCAGTCATTATATAAGCTAAAGCCATTGTGTTCATCATTAGCATCATCACTTCGGCAGTTTACATCATCACTTTGGCAGTTTACATCATCAGTTTGGCAGAATCAGGATCAGAATCAGATCAATCAATATCCATTGGTTCCTGAAAGTCACTGCAAAGAAAGAACCAAGAGCAATCAATTAACAAAAGAAATGTTTGTTATGAATGTGAAGGGAGAGGTACACAGTTCATTTTATCTTTTGTTTCTAATAAACAGTTACATGCTACAAACAAAGAATCTATTGTTTGTCCCTATAGAAATGCCAACTGTCTTGTGTCTTTTTACTATTTGCTCCTCTTGGGCAATTATATTGCTCTGTTTTGTTTTTATACACTAACAGATTAAAAAAGTTACTAGTACCTTTGAAAGTAGGCCTGTTCCTTCATCCTTTTTAAAGTTGCCATACAACTTTGCTAGGCGTTTGGCTTGCTTCTCTTCAGCAATTTCTCTATCTTTGTCAGTCTTTGCTTTATTGCTTTGCTGTGCTGCATGTGTTCCATTTTTTGTCCTGCTGGAGTTTGCTTTCTTTGTCCACTTTCTGTTTTTTGTACTTTTATGTTGACACTGCTTTTTCTAAAGTCATCTTGAGTTTCTACTCTAAGATGCAACAAATAAAAACATGCATGTAAGTAACACTAATTTTGGCAAAACAAAAATTATCAACTGGTAAATAGAATCTACAAAATGTATATTCTTGTAGTGTGTTAACAGTGGTACACCCTAGGTGAATACATTTTATCAGACTTCCCAAAAGTACATCAGAGGCTGAGCAGCCATAATTAAGGAACAGCTTTATAAAAACTTTATAAAAAAATAATGAACTCGCAGTCTTCCCACATTGTCTCACTTAACACTTAACATTTCTACTTAGAATAAGACAAGGATAATTAATATTGCTTGTCTGATGGCCACAATGCCTCAACAAGAGTTCCATATTCTTACTCTCTCCTTACAACTAAATAGGTGTTGTGTTCTATAATTTGCACTATAACGTAATGAATACACAAATACATCAATATGAAGCATTTTAAACATGACAATCTTTGATTAAAATGAAAGTCCATACCCTTATTAAATAAATACATACATACATGTACGTATATATATATATATACACACACACACACATACATACATACATACATACATACATACATACGGACAGACCTCAATGACATACATCAAGTTGGTGAAAAGTGTTCTGCATGTACATGACAGAGCACTGTGTAAATGTGGCTGTGACCATGGGGTGTACTAGTACTACTACTAAATGATTTGTGACACACTGGTTTCTACAAAACACTCCAACATTGTTCCATTCCATATCTTAATTGAATAAATTAATTTGCCACTGTTTTCTAACAAGACTCAGTGCGGTACATAGGAACTCTTTCGACGAGAAACTAATATTTTTTACACGATAAATCATGGGGGGGGGGGGTGTAATCTAATTCCAGTTTACACACGGCACCAGGCAAGCAGTGCATTCTTTCCTACTTTCAATCGACAAAGTGGACACTCCAACTTGAATATTACATGTATATCAGATGTACTTTAAAAACAACTTTCGGAAGTTTCAAACAGTTGTAGAAGTCTATGTATGCAACCGTGGACCGAGGTCTAGGTCTATGTCTGAAAAGGCTCCGATCGTACGGCCACAAGTACTATAATATAAATAAGATATAACGTCTACACATAGACGACCTGGATTCTATCGTTTAAAAAAAATACCAGAGCCTATAATGTGCTCTGAAAGCGTCAGTTAAATTAACATACCTTCATCACCAAAATGAGTAGGTCTTGATGTATACCTCTTCTCATGATCAGTTGTCGAAAACGATTTTCTTTGCCTTTGTGAATCATGGCCGCCATCTTCCGTTTCACATTTGAAGTACTGGGGAGATTGCGCGCGTTGATTTGATTGGCTGATACGTCATAGCCTCGTTCACAATAATTTCAAAACTTCAATGCGTTGTAAACTTTACAGCAGTCGTTGATTCAATTTTGAAAAAATATATTTTTGTTTATTGTTTTGTTTCTCATATTATCCATGTTTGCGCTGTTATTAGCCATAAACAAAATGTTTGTTCCTAGCAGTTTTTCCACGAGCTTTGAACGAGCCTGTGACGCCATATTGTGGATATAACCTTAGCCAGCGATCGACGATCGAGGGGTTTGTTTACACCGTACGTTCACGTTACGTATCGACTCAAAACAGAGCAGTATACTTGTAATCTCCAAAAGTTGAAGCAAAATGGCAATCATGAGAGATGGAAGCGAAAAGTGGCCATTCCAGTTCTGAGGACAACTTTGCGATCATTGGCCCACAAACGATGGACTCCCATCACTTCCGGGTGATGTCCCTCGACATCAACAACACACGAACACGTACACAGACAATACCGATACCGTTTCAAGCGAGTTTGGTAGACTAATGAGATGATCGACAGGAAGGAGATGGCGAGCATCATATTTATTCATGTTATAACATAACGGAGGAAATGAAGACAACTGTGAGTTATTTGACAATGAAGAGGGGAGTCAAAAAAAAAAAAAAAATCCCTTGTTGACATCCGACTGTCGAGATTTATCAGACGGCGTTGATGATGGGTATGACAACCCTGAATATGACTGACTATAGTGAAACTGAAAACTCAGATATTGGCGAGGCCGATCATATGCGGCCCAAAATGAACCACTCTTTTCAATGCCTATACGCTACACGACCGGCCCAAGTCAAGAAATATACTGCAGGGGACATTTCCTGTAGTACCCTTGAAAATGGGCCGTGTTTCTGCATATGTAACCAGTAATTGCTAGTCCCAAGTTGAAGCATAGTAAACAAATTCCACACTAATATACGTGCATGGCTATCACAAACCCAGAATACTAAATCTGGCAAATGATTTTAAAATGGATGTTTGTTATGTAGGTGACATATTACAAATAATTTGAGAAAACAGTTACATTAAATCTCGGTAAGTTGTGAGGGTGAATGATGCAAATAATAAATGCATACAACAATACATGTACATTTTATATCAGAGGTATTCTGTAAGGATTGATTTTGTTGTTCATGCAGCTGGTTTACGTTTTAACAAGAACAGATTCCGGTGTTTATACTTAACAATGAAACTTAATAAATATATTTTAACATGTAAATGTACTGTAGTTATTGGTCATTTGATGGTGTTGCAGGCATTCTTATAAATATTACCTACATTCACCTGCATACATTTGATGTATGTTTTAGTGAATAAGTATTTAGGCAAGTTTAATTCCAAGCAATATTTATTATAACACAGAAGCATATTAACAGAGAACCCTTGGATTGGTATGCCCTTCCACATTGCCACTGTCCAGGTAACTTTAAAATATTCTGGAAACTACCACAAAAGCTGCTAAAAGTCTGCTGCTAGTCGTTTTGCCCATGACAGAGCAAAGTGTAAACACTCCTGACAGACATTATTTAGAAATTAACTCCTGTGGCTGAAGACAGCTGCCAGTAAACTGCAAGTAGCTGTTGGTGAACTGCAGACAGCTGTCAGTGAGATGCAGACAGCTGTCAGTAAGCTTAAGAATTTTTTTCCTAACAGACATAAACCCTAGAAGTCTGTTGCAGACATTCAGCAGCTCAACACATTTTTGAATGTGTGCAATAGAGCTGTTGGTAGTGTGCCACAGAGCTGAAAAGCTCTGAAAAAGCTCTTTGCCAGCTTGGGTCTGAGCTTTCAGTTTGGTAAGGGTTGGATGACTTCAAGGTATCCAAGTTGATAAAGTCAGACCTATGCAACTTTTACTGTAACATGAAGTTTGAACTGGATGAGTCAAGGCATCCATTGCTCAGTCCACTAGATGTTTTGATAAAGTTAAATCTATACAACTATTACATGTAGTTTGAACTGGATTACTTCAAGCTAGCCATCCATTGCATTGGATGACATCAAGCTATCCAAGTTCATAAAGTCAGATCTATTCTATAATTGTATGTTGTTGTAGTTGGAGTTGGATGACTTCAAGGTATCAAAGCTGATAAAGTTAGATCCATGCAACTATTGCCTGTAGTTTGAGTTGGATGACTTCAAGGTTTCCACGCTGATAAAATCAGATCTATGCAGCTATTGCATGTATTTTGAACTTTATGACTTCAAGGCATCTATTGCATTGGATGACTTCAAGGTATCCATGTTGATAGAGTCAGATTTATGCAACTTTTGCATGTACATGTAGTTTTTAAAAGCTGGATGACTTCAAGGTATCCAAGTTGATAAGAGTACTGAGAGCGATGTTATTGCATGTAGTTTAAACTGGATGACTTCAAGGTATCCAGTTGATGAAGTCAGCCCTATGCTATTACATTTCATTTGAGTTGGGTGACAAACTTGTGATGTTATTATGGCAGATTTTCAAATAGCATGCAAGTTTGATCGGCAAAGTGAAACATATAAAGGACATTTTCGGGGATAAAATAAGAAGATATTTTCAGCACACAAATTTTTGTGTGATATTTCTATGTAAATTTAAGTGAATACTTAGCCTATCCACAAGCGTTTGGTATTATCGTTTCTCTCCTACCAAAAGCTTATTGACAATTGTATAGGACCTCATTTTCAAAATTATACGCTTTTCAATCTTCCATTCACGGACTTGCATCATCAGGTTGACAATTCCATAACATTGATCATTTCTAGTATTCTTATGATGACATTTTCACATCATGTTACCATTCCCTGTGTATAGCAATGTTTCCTACATGCATTGTTTTTAACCATTTAAAAATCTTTATATTTTTATATACATGGATAATTTATTCAGAATACATACACTAGACTAAATTTTAGTTTGAATAGCAAACCCCAAAGTTCTGATTAAACAATTATTAATATCACATACCTTGTAAATGCCACTGCCGACATATTTCTTTTTCACCTTCATCAGTACACTCTTTGTCACAAAAGTTGCATCTGAGTCGCTTTTCCTTTGCACCCTGTTTATCCATGATTGAACACTAAAAATGAAGTAAATAACCAGAAATAATCAGGAAAGATTGAGACATTTTTAAAGACCAGTGGGAAAAGTTGGGACCTTTCCTTTAATACGATGCTGAGAATGATATATGTTGTCAGTTGTGTCGCAGTAATCCTACGTATGCTGATAAGTAATAATCATTTTACAAAGGATCGACAAATTGGCGAGTTGAGAGTATGAAATCACATGAAATTGGTCACTGTGTATGTATGAAATTATATACCTTTCTCCATGGCAAGTCTAACCCTTCTCCATAGTTGTATAGTATTTCTTCATTGACAGCGATGTCTCTTATAGCAAATAAACAGAGATGATTGGTTCCAGATTGATCAACAACTTTTTTCATCGTGCTGTTTGGCTTGACGTGGTCATCATTGACATATTTGGCAATTGTCTCTATTCTGGTGGCATCAATACTGAAAATGAAAGAGCCCAACAGAGATATGTACATTGTGTTAATGTTTCATCTAGGTCCAACACAGAATACATTTGATGAGCTATTTTACCTTTCAGGTTACCATTTCATTCGCAGATCACCTACAATGGAAGAATCAGGATATCATACAGTCCCTGCTGGTAATCATTTATTTACAGGTATCAGCTGGCAGAAGGGGGGTTGGGTTTAGATCATGTTTTGGAAGTACTTGAACTAAAAATGTAAACCATGGTGTACATATATACAGTCTTTGTGTAAAACTTCATCAAAATAACATCAAATTTGGGAAGTGGAATCTCTGAGAAAACAAAAATTTCAGAATATATATGGTACATGCAGAGGCATTCTGGAACTACTTAGTTATATGGCTGATAAGGGAATGTAAAGTTTAAAACATTATGACTGCCTAAAATATTGCATCAAATCGACAAGTATATGCAAGACACTGTATATGGTATATTATGTACCTGCATACAAGGTTTGAAAGAAAAAGCAGTCACATATCCGTACCATTGCTGTATGAACAGTGCCATCACATTATGCAAGCAGATAACTTTATAGTAATTAATACTTGTCAGAATCTGTATTTGATCATATACTCTATCATTCTGATCATGGCTACTGATTGAAGTACACATATTCCCCAACTACCCTGTCTCATCATCTGTAACATCTAGCGCCTACATTCACCGATATCGAGATATGACAGGAAAATACAAAAATACCGCCAATGGCATTGTAGCACAACTTTACAGTTTATAAAAATGATAACCCATATTATCCATGCTAAGTATATTAAGTACTAATTTGCTGAATGCATATCTAGTTGCGTATCCAACCCTGTTGTTATCTTTGCAATATTTGCTATTCACACGGTCATGTTGCTGGATATATTTGCATACACTTTTTGTTGTTCGTTCACTCGTCTTTGAACCCCCAATGTCAGCTTTGTAGTATATGTGGTCATTTGCATGTTACTATGGGCGTGGTCGTGTTCCTAGGTATATTTACATTCCTTTTAAATGTTTATTCGTTTATCTATTGATCCCTGTTGTTATATATGAATCACAATCATTTGGCTGTTGCTATGGGCATGGCCTTGTTGCTATGCATATTTACATATTTTTTTTAAATATTTATTCAATTACATGTACATGTATCTAAGAATCCCTGTTGTTAACTTTGTGAAATACACTGCCATTTGGCTGTTGCCATGGCAGGTATTACCCTGGCGCAAGAACTGCATGAGATAAAATCCCATATGAAGAAAACGAGTGAGAGAATTTGAAAACTGTGTGGGACGGAAGTCAAAATATGGCAGGTGGCTAATTTGCATATATATTTACATATCATTTGCATAACGATATGCATAAAATTTGTTGGTACTGGAAGTAGTTTATAGATGTCATTCCAGCTTCCTACATGTAAAGGCATGCTGTGATTAACTTAATAATTGTTTTATTTATTCAAACATATATTAAATGATTACAAAACCATTGTAACAAAAATAACCAAATAAATGAGATGAGTATTAAAATGGGGATCGAGAAATAGCAACAGTTAGTCTAGTCTGACCCCCGACATATTGTGACTTATAAAATAACTTGGACTATACATAACTTGGTAAAGAAATAAAAACGAGTTGAAACCAATAACAAAATCACAAGTTCAGTTATTGATTTTTAAAACGAGTTTTTTAATTATTTTTCTTAGAAAAGCTAAATGTCCAAAGATAAATCAGACTTTTGAAACACCAAATATTTGTATGTAGGCTAGCTACACATCGTGTAGTCCGAAAACTCATGATACACGAGACTTACTGAAAATTCGCTATAGTATATGACGTAATGGCTGTCATATTTAGTATCCATGCATTCGTCGTGTGATGTTGCGAGTCGACGATCAGACAACGAAAAACTACAAACTAAACGATATTTTCAGAGTAAAATTGAATATGAAACCGATAATCAGAGATAACATCATCACTTTTTCAAAAGGTATATTAGTCAGGTAAACTCTTTTTCACGGTGGTTTTGCCATTGATTTACTGGAAGTTTATACCATAGTGCGAATCACACCGGTAACTATTAGTATTACTATCATGCATTCCATTACTAGCATTAGCGGGTTTACGCATTTATTCATATTGAAAACAATACGGCAAATTTGATCAGATCAGTTTGAATAGTCGTTTGAACTACTGGTACTTAGAAATCACTTGTATTTAGTCACTATACAAAAGCTTTTATTTTAGAGGATTGTTTTTAGATCGCGTTTATCACTGAGGCACTGTTAGTGTCGACAGTGCAATTTTTTTTCCCAATTGAGTTTTCTGGACGCGACATGTCCATTTTGACGTTATCGCGCCCCAAAGTGATCCCTGCCATGGGCGTGGTCATGGTTGCTAGGGTATTTGCATATTTTTTTTGAATGTTTACTCACTTGCCTACCAGATGATATTGTTATTTCGCTGAAATATACTGCAATTTGGTTGATGCTAAGGGCGTGGTCATGGTTGCTAGGGCCAATTTTGTCATAAGTTTTGAAGAAACTTTGTACAAAAACACTTCAGAAACATCTCACCAAGTTTCAGTATAAGGGACCGGTCAGTATTTACGGCAGGGGGGGGGGGGGGGGGGGCTGGGGAGAAATTGGGGGGGGGGGGGGGCATGAAAAAAATGGGATCCTTGAAGGGGGGGCCCATGAAAATTCCGATGGTCTGAAAGAGGGGGGGCCATGAAATATTTTGCTCATAATATGTACCAAATTAAACCTCAGTAGCGTCGTTTACCATGTAAATTTAAAAATTTATTGCGGCTTTGCCGCAATAACCTCTAATACCTATATTCAATGATGAGTTTGTGACAGCCAGGCGAATGTATTTGTGTTTGTCTTCTTCTGTCTTTCTGTCGCTATCTGTCTGTATGTATATATATTTCTCTCTTGTCTCAGTCTCTGTCACTTCTGTCTCTCACGGTCTCGGTCTCTGACTACATGTCGCTGTCTATCTGTCTGTCTGTCTGTTTGTCTGTCTCTCTCTCTCTCTGTCTGTCTCTGTCTCTGTATCTGTCTCTCTCTGTCTCTGTATCTGTCTCTCTCTCTGTCTCTCTGTATCTCTCTCACTCTTTCTCGTTTAATTATGAGGCAGTCAATAGCCAAGAAAGCGTATGTCTGCCAAATTATCTCTGAATTAAAAGTTATATGGGTTCATTTAGGGGGCCATGAAATTTTTTGAGAGCGCGAAGGGGGGCTGCAAAATTTTTTTGGACCAAAATAATTTCTCCCCAGCCCCCCCCCCCCTGCCGTAAATTCTGACCGGTCCCTAATTGACCCACTACTATTTAGAGATACATTTTTGACCAAAAATTAACATTTATCCACCTAATTTGCATGTCACTGATGGGACCATTATATCATGGATATTTCTCAGGATAAACACCATGAAGAATGTTCCACCCAAATTTCAGGCTAATCTGCTGAGTGGTTTTGGAATTATACATTACTGACCAAAAAGACACATTTATAGACCTAATTTGCATATTTTGGGGGAAATTATTATGTCATGAACATATCTTCATTTACTCACCCCTAAGCATGTTCCCACCAAATTTCAGGCCAATCTACCCGGTAGTTTTGGAATTTAAGTTTGTTGATGTGATCATTTTCATTTGAACAATTTCTCAACTATACACCACAGGTAACATAACCACCAAATATCAAAGCAATCGGTCCCACAGTTTTTTGACTTTAAGTTGTTTACACACATACATACACACAGACAGACATACTTTGTAATGCCTATAGCACTAGGGTACTGAACCAGTTCAGTTGTGCTAAAAAATGAGAGCACAGACAAATTAAGAGACTCTTAAAAACAATAAAAGAATATCCCTACTTACGCCACAGGTTTACCCTTGTCTTTAAAAAAGAAAATATAAGACCCATCTCCTGTTTCATCATATTCATTTTCCTTTTCAGATGCCTCTTTTCCGGAAAGTCTTTCACCTTCGTACCACATTAAATAGTCCCCTTTTGTATACTCTTTTGCCGCAAACACACCTTTGCCTGTAGAGAAGAACCATATTATAGATCAGACTAGTAAATTGAAGGACCATTTTAATAATGACAGCATTACACATCATGATATGAACAAGTAATCATACATGTAACATCCCATTGGGGAAGTGTTCAGTCCCATTTAAATGGTACTACTTCTTGTATGGAATGGATGTAATATTACAAATTGACAATTGACATTATGATGCTAACTGAATGCTATCTGCCCATACATATCTGTCAAACATTGGCTCCAGAGATTATATGGCCTCATGACATCTGAACCAGTGTACCACTTAGGGAGTGTACATTAATTGTGTTGTTTAATTCGTGGTGGGGGGGGGGGGGGGATTTCTAATCAAGCGATGTTTTTTTTATTTGCCCCCCCCCCCCCACTAAACCTTATATAAATTATCTGGCACCCCTATGATTTCTTTTTTTTCTTAGACCCCCTGCACCCCACAGATACATACACAGATGAAACACAGATACAACAACACATATGATAGAAAAGCCAACAGTTGCTGTAAACGTATTCCATATTAATTACTACAGAGTTCTACCTGTGCACAAAGTTGTTGACCGTGTACATTCATAAAATCACCAATTAACACAAAGTTAAATGGGCTGACAGAATAGAACAGAATGCTTGTTTGGCTACAATTTTCATTATCTTTTTTTCATGCCATTACTGACATATTTAATTAGCTGAACAAGTAAATATATATGTCACTTATGAATCGTGGGATTGAAAAATAAATGCAAAATTGCACTGTTGGGAAAACTTTCTCTGTGTCAACAAATCCATAACTTTAGGAGTAATTTGCAGTGATTGATCACATCATTATGTGCTATATAAGACACATAAGATAAGGATTAAGACCCTTCCTGTATTATAGTATTCATATTATCTCTATGCAAAATAAACCCTTCTGGAATATTCCAAGAGAATGTACTAAACTGACGGGCTGAGGGGCAGGTACATGGGCAAAATTGAGTTGTGGTTGATCTTGCCTTTACTTCTGTACAATACACCAAATTGTGGATTTTGCATCTACCTGTCCTTCAGTGCACTGGGCATTGTTTGGTATGACCCCTTATTGTTTTAACTTTTATACAAGTCATTGTAGTTTTGATAAAATCATAAATTTATCAATAATTTGTTCCTTAAATTTTGGACTCCGGTTCCCTTTATTGTCAGTTAGGAAGTGAAATTTGTATGATTGAGTTTGACTTTAGAGCATCTTTCAGCACAGTGCCTAGCTCGCTAAGTCAGATGGTCTCTAGTCAGACTTTGATCATGATCATTGCAGTAGGTTTCTGCTGGATTTTTAGGAAATATAATAAGCTTGTCAACTTATGTGTTCTATCCACTACCTATGGAAAAGATTTAAGTGAACAAGTCATCATAGATAACACAGTCCCCACTCTTGTGGTGGTGTTGGTTACCGTTTTGATTGTATCAGTTTTCATCTGGGATAGGTGCAATCACAAATTGACAAATGACATGCTACTGGTAATTCATGTCTACCAATTGGGTTCCAACATGAGTTTTTGTAACACGATAGCTGCTGTATCTGTGTAATAACTTTGTACATGTATTATGATCATAACAAAATGGCTGCCTGGTAACCATCTTAGACTGCATCACAAAAGAAAGCATTATTTGACAAGAATGTACTCCCGTTTTCTTGCTGCTAAGGCTGTGGTCATGGTTGCTAGGCATATTTGCATACACTTTTGGAATGATTGTTCACTTGTCTAAGAATCCCCATTATCTTTGTGAAATACAGCAATGTTTGGCTGTTGCTGTGTAATAACTTTGTACATGTATTATGATCATAACAAAATGGCTGCCTGGTAACCATCTTAGACTGCATCACAAAAGAAAGCATTATTTGACAAGAATGTACTCCCGTTTTCTTGCTGCTAAGGCCGTGGTCATGGTTGCTAGGCATATTTGCATACACTTTTGGAATGATTGTTCACTTGTCTAAGAATCCCCATTATCTTTGTGAAATACAGCAATGTTTGGCTGTTGCTATGGGTGTGGCCATGGTTGATATGGTATTTGCATACATTTTTTGAATGTTTATTGAATTGCCCACCAGATGATGTTATTATTTGACCAAAATATACTGCCATTTGTTTGTTGCTAAGGGTGTCTCATGGTTGCTAGGGCCAATTTTGCCAAATTATTTGAAGAAAATCTGCAGAATAACACTTTCAGAAATATCTCGCCAAGTTTCAGACTAAGACTTACTGACCAAGTACTTTTGGAGATGTAAGTTTTTACCAAAAATGAACATTTTCACACCTAATTTGCATATCACTAATGGTATCGTTGTATGCTTACTATTTCTTCGTCCATACATCCCTAGATGCATGCCCATTAAATTTCAGTCCAATCTGTTCAGTGGTTTTGGAATTGTAGATTTTTTACCAAAAAGACACATTTTTAGCCATAATTTGCATATCACTGATGGGACCATCATACCATGAACAACTCTTAGTATTAACCCCCTGAAGAATGTTCCACCCAAATTTCAGTCATAATATGATGAGTAGTTTTGGAATTATACATTTTTGACCAAAAAGACACATTTTTAGCCCTATTTTGCATATTATTGGGGAAATCTCATCATGTCATAAATAAATCCCAATACCCTCACCCCTAAGAATGTTCCCACCAAATGTCATGCCAATCTACCCAGTAGTTTTGGAGTTAAGCTTTTTTTAAAACCAAAAATCACATTTTTTGACCCAAAATCTCCATCTCTGATGTAATCATTTTCAAAAGAAAATCACATGCATATATGCTCCCCATAGTGTGTTGTCCTTGTGCCAAGTTTGAGAGAAATCGGTTCAGTTATGTCTGAGAAATGACTCCGGATGCACGGACACACAGAGCCCAATCTATAAATCCCCGTCCCGGACTATGTACGACAGGAACTAATAATAACTGCACTGCTTTGTCATCGAGCCATAATGCTAACAAACCTTCTGAAGGTTATTGTGCACAAAGTCAAGAATGTGTACCATTTTGCTTATATATATTTTATTTTACATATCTGGCACTTGTTCATCTCGACATTCCATTTAGGGTTTTTTTGTGCCCCCCCCCCCCCCCCCCCCCACACACACAAAAATCAAAAATCAGAACAATTTGGTCACTAACATTTCATGAAAAGATATTCAGTAGCTGTAAATCTTGTACCCATGCAGTGGCTTGGGGAGGGGGGGGGGGGGGTCATTTTTAACTAAAGGAAACAAGGAGAGGGTCAGGTTTTAAAAGTGGAGAATTTTGGGAGGGGTCAGTGGTTGTGACAAACCAAGGGTGATTTGCTCTGCCCCTCCTTGCAATTACTGAAGGCTCCCACAGTTTCAATCTCTACATTATAACATGACACTGCATAATGATCCCTAACTTGACATGTATTGTCATGGGGGTGGGGTAGGGGTAGGAAGGGGGATCCGTATTACATATGATGACTTTAAACACCACTGCATGAAGATAATACAAAATAATAATAATTTATTTACCACTCCAAATCCCAATCATTCAAATAAAATATTAGTAAAAACACTTTAATACAGAGAAAAGTGCAGGATGCATACAAGGGCAACTGATGGACAATGTATTCAATAGTATGTCAGAGACTGTTCCTTTCCATGGAAGTTCAATAATTTACTAAAATGAGAAAAGTCCTTTCATACTATTTAACATAGTGTACATCTTGTACATCATCTTAAATGTTGGTGGTCATCTGTAGCACATGTGTGGCGGTGGGTCCCTCAGATGTGCAACAGACGAAATGGGAAATGGTTTATAACACTGACAGAAACTTTGAATGCTGAAGGACACCTCATTGCAGACTGGAGAGGGAACAATTCAACTTGTTTGTAAACACTCGAACATTGCGAAAACTCACACATGCGCATTAGACGACCGCCAACCTTTAACATACATTTAATACAAATTTATGTAAACAGTATACTTCTGAATCTGGTTATACAGATATGTAAACTCTGAAGTAATGCTCACATGTAAGTACATATGGCAGAAACACACCTCCTATGCTCCCATATTTTTTGGTTCTTTCATTAATTTAAAAAGTTTACAGTTGTCTCACCTTTAAAACTGTTGATAAAGCGTATCTCAAACCGGCCTTCCTTAGGTATATCAATACCTTCTGTAACACATTTCTTTGCTACTTCTCTGGGAGAGATTGCAGGAGACCCTCTCCTCTGCCTTGTCTGTGAATTATTTTTAAAAGTACATGAATTACACTGTGAAATTAAGATATTTGAAAAACATAACAGAGTATCCCATTTTTGTCTGACTGGTGCTGCATTTAGTCACATACTTATATAATTTGTGCAGAATGAGATTGTACACACATCACATACATTTATTTAGGTATCTATCTGACCTTTTTTCCACACACTATGGGGACCAAAAGGGTGGAGACAAAGTTACAGTTGATTATCCCTCTTAAACCGTTAGACATGAACCAGAATGGAAATTCTTGTCATATAGCTGATATGAGTTGGGAAAACAGTTGATTGTGTATCGACCAGTCACTTATACACAACAATGTATCTAATACATAGGTTGTGTTTACAAGCTTGATACTTGAGCCTAATGTACACCAAGGTGTACTATAAAAATACCAATGATTTACAGGACAACAAAGAGAAAATAATCATATACTGTATTCCTTTTGTTACTACAGACAAATTATACACAGAATTAACTTTAATTCATGAATGTTTTTCGCAAATGTACGTGTAAGACTCTTCATTAGTAAATAACATTTCTTTCATTCCAGTCTAAAATAAAGTTGATATATGTCCAAATAATACAAATTAACAAGAACTTTGTTGGAAAAATTTTGGCAGGAAAGTTGTTGCAAATTGTAAATGTTTCACAATCACTAAGAGAAAACTACTTACCATTATAAATGACTTGACAGACATTTCTGCTCTGATACTAGTGACAGATCATGGAAAAGAGAGAGGAAATCATTAATATCAATAATCTCAACTATTAAAAGAACTCTGCAATCTAAGCTTCTATATTGACCAGCATATGTTCAATGATTGTCCAATCAAATTAAGTTTGCCTCATGAAGCTGATAGGCTTTCATTCTAAGATAGTGTTGATAGAACAGGATTTTCCATGACTGAACTGCAATGACCCCCAAGCTTTGACAACTTTTTGACTGGGAAATCAAAAGGCGGAAGCCTACTAAATGTAGAAACTTAGCAGATGACTGGCTTAAAGCAAAAATTCAAGTTTGTACTTCACTTTACCAACACTGATTTCAAAATATGCCAAAATTTTGAAAGGGTGGGACATGCTATTACCATACAGATAAATTTAAACAGATAACAGCTGACATATCAAATTGTAGTGTACATGCCATCTCAGTCTCTCAGATGTTTTTGACAGCATTCAATAAAAACAAGATTTGAGTTATGGTTGACCAAATCTAAACATTACAACACATTGTGGCTCTGTCTGCCAATCAGGTGTATAGGAATATAAATTGTAGATGTATAGGAATCTGCATGTCTATGAAAGTCTTTTTGCACCACTATGTAGTTTGTCAAGCAATTACATCAGTTCATGTATCAAGGCATGATGCAAGTAAAACCTGGTTGATGGTCAGCCAGCATGTTGAAACCAAAATTGATACAGTATGCCAATATATGGATGCAGTCATAGTGTGTCACACTCTGTGACAGATAGAGTAAATTGCAATAGCAGTTACTTGAGTTGTGTCATCCAATATCAAACAATGTACATCTTAGACACAAAATATGAAGTGTCCTGAGACATTTCTAACACAAACTTTAACGTCGCCAAAACTTATGCACAACCTCTGAAAACAATACTGTAAGTTGTGAAATTATTGTTTTATGTCATGTGACAATATCTGATTTGAAGATTAGCCATATATAGGGATGAAATTCAAATATATTTGAGTCCGGCGCGATATTATGAACCGAGCAACATTTTTGGTGTGCGAGGGTTTAACCTTGTAACTTGCCACATATACGATATTTTGGTCAAAATCTAGCAAAGGTCAGAAAATTTGAGACTGAACTGTATGAACAAACTGACTGCAGTTGTTACACGACGCGACGGTGAACTTGAGACTGTGATCGAAACGGGACCGCGAGAGAGTTCAGACGATCGACTAGACCCCCCCCCCCCCTTCACATCAGTCTCAGACGTTACGAGTACATTTTTGTAAATGAAAAGTCTGCTTCATGTAGGACGAAAAACATTGCCAAAGACAATAAAACTGAATGTTGAGATGTATAATGACAACGAGTCAGTGAATCGTGGTTTTAAAACCTTATCAAAACTTCTCCGCCATGATGTTTGTTTACACGTGACTGTGATTTATAATATTAGTTTATAAAGTTACTAACGCATTTCCACATCTCTCACTGCTCGACTCCACCACTTACATTTGTACATAAAGCATGGAAGTATAAAGTGACATGATTTCTGGTTGCATACGCCAATACCCTAAAGAAAATACTTGTCATCTTGCATTCGTACTTAATGATGAAACAACTGTGTGATGCCGAGTCCCTATCAGTGATTTCGGTGAAAACAATCTGAGATTTCGAACGTCTCAAACACTTCATTCTCCCAATTACATCCATACGCTCTTTCACATCATACCATACACAATCATACATAATATACAAAATTAATGACGCGAACATGGTAGAAACAAGTGTAGTTTTCGAGAAACTAACCGTTTGGATGTTTGTAGATGTAAATACACGTCCAACTTCCACCAACAGCAGTGGGGGAAAAATCCTCCATGTCACGGCGCCAGACACTTCAAAGAGTTTGATGACGCACTGAGATTTCACTGTCTAGATCTATGCAAATTAGATATATGGGACGGTAACCAACGGGACGTGACAGGGATAGTTCAGACGATCGATCGACTAGAAAACTTTCTTTCCCTTCACGTCAGCCTTAGAAGTTACAAGTACATGACAAATCTGCTTCATGTAGGAAGAAAAATATTGGCAAGACAATCAAGCAGAATGTCGAGATATTTACACAAGTCAGTGAATCATGATTTTAATTTAAAACCTTTTCAAAACTTCTCCGCCATGATGTGTGTATCATACATGTGACTGAATTTATAAATTAGTTTATAAAGTTACTAACGCACCCCCCCCCCTCTCACTGCTCGATCAACACATACATAAAGAATGGAAGTATAAAGTGACATGATTTCTGTTTTCATACACTAATACCCTAAAGAAAAAATTATCATCATGCATTCGTAATTAACGACGAAACAACTGTGCATGTGATGCACAGGGGCGTGTATTATTGCTTAGATTGTCGTCTTATTATTAATAAAATATGGTACGAATCCTGCTGCTACAACTGTATCAATCTGTATACTTCAAAAAATATACAGGTAGGACTATATAGTCAAAGTGTTGTTATATTTAGCCTATAGACCAGGAAAACAACAATCTAAGAAATATTACAAGCCCCTATGGTCCCATATCAGTGATTTTGAGGAAAACTATCTGAGATTTCGAACTTCTCAAACCTTTATTCTCCCAACTACACCAATACGCTCTTTCACATCATACCATATATAATATACACAATTAATGAAGCGAACATGGTAGAAACATGTGTAGTTTTCGAAAAACTAACCTTTTTCTAGATTTCTTGATGTAAATCCACATCAACTGTGCAGTGGGGAAAAATACTTCAAAGAGTTTGCGCATGCGACGACGCACTAATTTGCTGTCTGTATGCAAATTAGATATGGTAACTTTGTAGCCAAAGTCGGGACGCGGTCATCAGACGTGCGCTAAACAACAGCCAATCAGAATGTATACACTCGTCCTATGCAACATTTCATCCCAGGGTGGCGATCGACCGTGTGTATAGTCTCTGGGCAAGTTTTCTACCTGAGATACACCCGCGCAGTATGCAATCCGTAGGAAAGTGTCAATGTAGACTCCAGCTGAAACTCACAGGATCAACTATTTATGCCTAAAGAGGGCCTTATGTGGTTTATTCTTTAGTGGCTCCGGATATATGCACCACCAAGAAAAAAGGTTCCACCAACAAGTGAAAGTGTCGATATGCTGGAGCCACCTCTCATTGCGATGTCCAAACATACACACACACACACATACATACATACATACATACATACATACATACATACATACATACATACATACATACATACACTCATACATTGTGATTTGGTCTATATTTGACAGCACCATTCGTTGAGATAACCAGCAATCCTACAGACACACGGATTACACGTGGGAATTCCATTAAGCTGACATGCAATACAAACTACAAAGAAAAGGTGAAATGGTCCAAAGATGGTCAAGACCTTGGCAGTGGAAACAGCAAGGTCGATATAGATAGCAATACACTGACGATTATGGAAAGCAACTTCACTGATGCCGGTACCTATCAATGTATTGTCGATATAACTGATGACGTAGGCCGTGAAGACTGGATAAAGGCCTTGGACAGTATTCTGTTCATGAGTATGTAGTACCATCATAATCAGAACCTACTTGGTATATTTTTGTATAGGTAAAATAGCAAATAAAAACTTTAGGGACCGGTCACTTTCTCCGGTCGGGGGGGGGGGGAGTTGACTGTGGATTGTTCCATCGGGCTGATGAAAAGTCACTGATCCCTATCTCTATGAAACTGAAAACAGGCTGACCCCCTAGGCCTGTCACTTAATTCTAAAACTTGATGACACACCACCCCCATATATCATATTTACATGACAGGTATTTCATCGTGACTCGGAGTGGTCTGTTTGACTATTTCTTGCAAATACTTTAGAAGATAGCACCATAATGTAATTAGTGACTACACAGGTGAGGGTAAATATATTCAAAATTAAGTTTAATAACATCTTGACAGTAAAAGGTAAGGAGAAAAGCTTAGGATGTGAAAATGTACACCTCTCATGGGGAGGGGTCCCAAGGGGTCTCCCCACGAGCATGGGGGGGGGGGGTTCTCACACTTAAAGTCAATTGTTAGGCTATAACTGATAAGACAGTACCAACATTTAATCAGCATCTACATGAGATTGAAATAATTTGTGAAACTTTACATAGCATTTTGACAGTAAAAGGGGAGGGCTTGAAACTGGGATATTTCCACCTCTTATGGGTGGGGTGGGATCTCCCCTTGGATCTCTATTCAGACCCTTCCGGGCAATAATTTTCAAACTTAACAAGACAGCACCATCAAGTATCAGAAACTATAGTTTATACATACGGTTGAAATATGTTCCTAAAAAATTAAATGGCATCATTATATAGTAAAAGTCAGCACATCTAATGGTTGTATCATTGGTAGGGGAGAGTTGGAGAGTTTCATTACTTTAAGAATCTTTTTCTTTTTAAAGGCAATTCCTAGACTCCTGGCAATAATTTAAAGTATCATCTAAAATTAGCAATTACTCATTAGTCATAGGGTTAAAATGTTTAAGAAAAAATTCATACCATTATGACGAGTAAAGGGTTGGAGTATCTGATTGTTGGTTGACTGCATGAATATCATCTGGGGCCGGGTTAGGGAGTCCTAGGAGTTCCTCCATTGCGGAGTTATTAGGCTCTATCAAGGCAATGTTTTTAAAAGCTATTCATAGCCTATAAGGTAATATTTCACAGCATCAAAAAACTGAAGTTAATATGACTTTTAAATGAGTTTAGCATTTCACATAAAAATCGGCCAGGTAGTGTTCGTAACATTGGTATAGTTGCATTACTATTGGAGATATAGCAAAGTCAGTGATATGTTAGAGAACTTTACGTGGTCATCCCTACTATGTATAACAGAAACTGGAATCTGATAGTATGTGATGATGTAGTGTCCGAAATAGAAAGTATACAATGCAAATTAATACCTTCAAACTGAAGTGTAGATCAGTTTAGATTAACTTCTTTTATAAACTTTTCATGAAGATTACGGAACATTCAACTTTTGCCCCAAAGTGCAAAAAATATGTTAATCATTAACATTGGCCATTAACTGTGGAACAGCCGAGTATTTACATAACATGTACATGTTCGTTCTGTAATGGTAGGCATGTGTATATCTACTTATGTTTGAACGTCACTCTAGGTAAAGTAATATTAAAGAATATGGGTAAGAAACAGGGAGAAAACCGAATACCACAATTCCGACAAAGTCATGCCATTGTAGAATGGATTTTTTTCTTTCTATCACGATCCAAAACACGACGACCCCCCCCCCATTAATTTTTTTCAAACCAGGACCTCCTACTGCCAATTTCAAAAATAGGGTGAAACCCCCCCCCTCCCCCATCCAAAAAATTCTAACCTTTTACATGGCATTAGTAGCGACGGTCGTAGAGTATAAAGGTACAATTATAAGTGTTAGCAGAGTGTTTTTATGATATGATATGCCTTATATATATACACACCTAGCAACATGACCACATTTCTATCAATTATACAGTCTTGTAATATTAGCGCCACCAGCGACGGGGTACTGTATTGAGTCTATGGTCTGCATGTTCGACGATTGCTTTCACAAACTCTGTACTAAATAAATTCTCCAATGAAAAGCACAACAAGGTCTTAGAATGTTATTTGTTATGTATTTCTACAGCCGTGTTTTTGGTCTCACTTACTGCAGAGGTACATGCTGATATGTACGCTTCGTACACATGTAATGAACATTTCACCAGGAAAGGTTTACGTTGTGCAGTATATATTATTATGTTGTGGAAGTGCTTTTAGTGTATCGACAATGATGACCTATGACTATATGACGTCACAGATCAACACCTTAGAAGACCAGAAGTCCTTTGAAGGCAGAATTAAAGCATGATATAAATGCGAAGTCATAGTTTAATATAACCGATAGTAGTTTGGTTTTACAGTCTAGGAAGTTCACGACCTGCTACGTCTTCAATATGTATGATGGTACAGTGTTGATTCATTTCCCGGCCATGCAATGTTGTGTTGACAACACCATTCCTAACAACCATTCATTTTTTTCTCTACATCCTGTTTCTCTGTAGATGATGTTAACGTGACAATCTCAGAAGACAACATACGCCGCGAGGAAGGTGAGACCATACATATCACATGCAGTGCTACTAGCTACCCCATGCCGACGATAATTTGGATGAAAGACCATGCACTGATGGAAAATACATCGGCTGCTGAGCGTTTTGTCGTCACTGTTGTCGAAGACGACAAAAGCAATGTAGTCATGTCGACTCTCACTTTAAGGGCAATAACATTTGAAGACCGTGGTGCATACACCTGTAATGCTACTACGAGTCATAACTCTGGGAATAAGGAATACGAACTACGTATTATAGGTATGTATTTGTGTTTTTACATCCCTGGCAGCACGAATCTGTCGTACAACAAGAGTGGGACAGATTTGATCCATTAGTCTGAATCTATGCCAAGGATGTAAATAATGTTTTATTTAGAAGTCAACTGCTGTGACCAATAGAACTCTAGAAGATCTTCCATACCCAGTTGCTACATTTTTTCTATTTCGTGAAGGAAACGTCTTACACGCTGAACAATGGCTTCCGCTCCACGACCTTCCCAAAACACTGAGGTGCTAACAACGAATGTTTTGCTAACACTGCTGCATATCAAACTATAAACTCACTCTCTCTCCTATTGAACTATAACATGACCATGTGTGCTCACAGAAGATGCAATGTATTGCATGCTCCCAAGAAGTTGAGGAAGTTATAATACAGGGTCGTTGTGCCGAAATAGATCCATGTCAGGGTACTAACTGTACAGCAATATTATCACGACATCCATTTTGAAGGCGTTTTATAAATACGCATTGAATATTTCTATCTTTGCACTGACCATTCTGTTATGTAACACTTACATTGTAGATCGAATGGCAGCAGTGTGGCCGTTCCTTGGCATAATGTGTGAAGTAATTGGTTTAATAGTAATAATTCTTGCCGTGGAAAGATACCAGACTGGTGAACTTGTCTGCAAATAGGTCCAGTAAGATCAGCCATTGCACAGGTACGTGTAGAATAATCAAAACCTTGCACAGGTACGTGTAGAATAATCCACACCGCTACATGTCAAATTAGTTCATATGGAAAGCCGTGACAGTCTTAAAGATCCAGATGCCACCAAAAACTTGAGACTCCCCTTGTATTTATTACACGACGTTTCTAACGCCAGGCTCTTCTTCAGATGTGGCCAAGACAAGAGAACATTGAAGCGTGGTTTACCACTAAGATATTCTCTTTCCCATGGAAAAGGGATGTTAACTAATCTATCCAGATACTATTCCCTTCAGTCGGCAAATCCTGGTCTCTCTACCAACTGCTTGTTTTTTGTCACTGTTGCTTACCACAAATAAGAAGACAGGTAACAGCATTTTGATTGTACACCTGAAGAGTAGCCTGTCGTTCAATACGTCGCCTAATAAATAAGTTTCATCACTTATTCCAATGACATACCTTCTTGTCAGCATTTTGGTACAGGGTAAAATAAATAAACACATCCTGAGTTTGACTCAAAATATATTGTCCATTTATCCAAATTTATCGACCAATATGCAAAGTCGGTGGTGGTGGTGGTGGTGGTGGTGGGGGTGTGAAGGGGAGTTTATTAGTAACTTTAAAGGTAGGTTTCCATATACTACCCTTGGGCTAGTGAATGCATTGGCAAGGTTACCGATTGGCCGACCATAACGTATATGTAAATATACATTTTTGTACTGACTGAGAAGTTATGATTCAAATAATGAGTTACTCATTTAGGGTTCAGACCACTATAGAAAATAGAGGTTATGATAAGTGATACGATGTTACGAATATACTTATACCACAAAAAGTCATTCGTGGCACTAGATTTGATCAAGAGTCCCAAAAGTGCTCAGTTATGAACAAATGTAATGTAAAAGCATGTTCAAACTGGATTCGAAATTTCCATGTAGAGATGACTTGAATTGGTAGCCTAGGTGTCGTGCAAATAAATAGGGTTTTGGGGTGATGATCGATATGAGAATTAATTACAGCTTACCACTGATTACTGAAACAATGCAAACAATGCATTGCAAAGTATTGGTTGTTATTGTTCTAATTGCTAAGAATTATTTAACAGAAATATCTTTCTTACAGATAAAATAGGGAATATTCACTAGAAGACTGTACATAACAATATAATGTAATTGTCAATTGTTGAGATTGTTGTTTTACTCGCTAGATAAATAGTATATTGCTGAACACAACGGAGTTTTGTTTACGTTTACTTGGCATTTGAAACTCCCTTCCATAACAACCATGCTGTGTTCAGTAACAAAAGTGTTATTATATATCAAGTAACACAACAAAACTAATTTTGCAAAATGATCAACTTTGATTGTACCTGTGTGTGTTACATATAGCCATCTTGCAAACTCTGCCTGTTTTAACTGTAATAAGTCAGAGTAAATATATTACAAGCTGACGTTAAGCAAAGTCAAAGTCGGGTTCAAAGTCATTGAGCTGATTGTTAGTGTGAACAGTACTCACAGTCACATCTTTCATCTTGGCAAACTTTAATATGATTATAAGTAATTCATTTGCATGGCGACCAAGAAGAGCCAATTTAGGTTGAGATATAGACATGTCTTGACCTTTTTTATAACCAGTAAAGCTGTTGAATCTTATAAATGGTTGTGATCAGAATATTGTGTCAAGAGTAACAATTAAAACTGACTTTGGAGGTGTCGGAAAATATCCTTATCACACTATGAAATGGATAAAATGTCTCGTTCATATACACTTGACCTCAACAAACGACAGAATGCAATTTGTGGTGATTAACGTTGTTAAAGGGGTATATTTGAATATCCGGCCATCGCTTTAGTGTTGTCCTAATAAGGACTACAAGGGATTGGTATTCTTTTGTTCTGGACCATCTTTTTCTATAGCTGTGTCAAATAACCATTTTGCACACGTAGAATCTAACCCTATCTGCAGAATTGAACAATATGCATACATCCTGCTGTATGCTATTAGCATGTGTGTATGTGTACGCTAATTTTTAAAAAGTTTGACCCGTGTGATAAAGTTTGACCCGTGTGATAAGGATAATACTTCTTATCACCTTTAAAGCGAGTTTTTTTTATTGTACACTACATATCAAACAACGTTGTGATCATAACAGTAGCTTCTGTTCCACCGTTACAAGGAGAGTTATGTGTTTATCTGTTTTACAGATTCCAAAGGTATTACGTAAGAAAGGGATTAACATTGAAGATCTACAGTGACGTCATCAAATGGACATTTTCCGTGACAACGGACTATTTCTAAAACAACGCATTTTAATATTTTATGATTCACGTTTTAACGATGTATATCACTTTAATGACGGATTATTAAAATTGCTTCGGAAAAAATCGTGAAGCAACACAGGGAGAGATTGTCTACAGATCAGAATGATCAGGGACAAATACACAATGTACGCTATCAAGTTATGTTAAAACTAGGTGATTTCATTTTTAGGGTATCGATAGATGGTAATTCGAAATCTTTGCAAAGTTGGCAGGAATTCTGTCTTTCAACAAACTCATAACATTGGCGTCTTTTCAGTGTCCAAAATAGCACTTTCCTTTTTTAAAAGCCCACTGGGATGACTGAGAAACTAATAGATTAAATGGTTGGGGCCATTTTTGTATACATTTTTGCACAAATAGTCGGGTAAAGTTGTTTATTCATTCGTTGAATTTCACATAAAGTGTGTTCATTAGTAATGTTTATTTTTGTATTTTACTATAATAATTTAATTTTTGTACCTTACTATTTCTCTTGACATTGGTATGTTCGGATTGTGATATTGTGCTACCAATGTTGCAGGTGTTTTTTGTTATCACAAATAAAATCTACTCGGTGTTTAATATTATATTAATGTGTATTAATAATGCCTTAATCTTTCGAGAGAATCTATCTACTAGTATCTATCTATCTATCTATCTATCTATCTATCTATCTATCTATCTATCTATCTATCTATCTATCTATCTATCTATCTATCTATCTATCTATCTATCTATCTATCTATCTATCTATCTATCTATCTATCTATCTATATATATATATATGTATTTATATATCTATCCATCCATCCATCCATCCATCTATCCGTCTGTCTGTCTGTCTGTCTGTCTGTCTGTCTGCATGTCTATCTATCTCGTATCTATCTAAATTACTTATTTATCTATCTCTATCTGTATATACCTATCTATTCATCTATCCATCTATATATCTATCTATGTATACATCATATCATTTCTGGGTCGCGAGATATGACGTTTTTAATGTTTTAGCATCCTTCAAAATGATGTCAATGTTACCATGGAATCCGTCTCCTGTGAGTTTGCGCAAGAGAATCCAGAAGGGCAACATCAGTTTTCTGAAGGCCCAGATGTTACTCTAACCAAATATACTGCCAAAATTTGTACTTCAAGCCGGACAATTTTTTTTCCGTAAAATTTCAGCCAAATGTTTTCGCAGCATTCAAGTGATTGTTTTTGTCATTCGTTTATTGTACAAAACTGGCTAGGGGGTTACTTGGTCATATGGTTATTTTCTCTTTCAGTGTCTGTCGGCAACATTTCTGTCAATTCTTCAAGACAAGAACAATGGCATTGCCTTTTTTTATTATATTTTGATAAGAATTAAAAATCCTTATTACGACTTTAATGCACGCATAACAAGATCAATCTTATCAATCCCTGCCCCCTAAATGAAGGAATTACGCTTGGCGTGCATCAGTTTTAAGATGACATGACCCCTAATAGAAATGCAAACACTTTCTTAAAATAAGTGTTTGAACAATCAAGACCAAGATAGAGAAGGGTTTTGGAGCTAGATATAAGTGTATTTCGCGTGTAGTTAGCTGAATATTCACTCCAACATTTTGTGTGAAGTTCACCAAGCAGGACAGATCCTTGAGATACCACAGTTCAAGTGAAATTTGATCACACTACATTTTGTACGTAAAGATTGGTGACATGACATAACATTCCAATGTTATGCAAGAGTGTATGTGGCTCCTCTAGCAAACCCTTAATGCTTACTGAAATTTGTTAATAGTTTAATGTGTGAATAGTGAGCATGCACTTTGTTTAAATGCATGAATGGTGAATTGGTGAATATTACGTCATTGGTGAATGAAAGTTATTTTCGAACGTCCAACTTTAAAGTAGGAGACGTCAAATTCAAATATATCGATAGATCTTTCTTATACTTTGCATATCAAATCATTCATATATGAATATGTAAACAATGCAGAGCAATTACTATATGTCACCACCATTGTTTTGAACATAATGACCATTTCTTGTATGTACATGTATATTTTTGGTCAAAACAAATAGATTTACAAAAAGTAACTACGACATGATTTTTGGCCGTTAAAGATTATCCCCAGAACACCAAATGAACTTATATATTTAAGTGCAATGTATAGTAGGTCAAGCCAAAATTTTTTTTAATTTCTTTTCATTATTTCATAAAATACTATATCATTTTATCTCCAGTCGTTTTACTACTTTTTTAAAGAAAAATGTATGAAAATTGCAAAAAAGGATACAAATCCAGATTTGTTATACACTGTATGTGTACATTGTATTACTCCAGCAATTTATCAATGACTAAAAAAATATGACATCACCATTCCATTTAAATTCTAGAATTGAAATTGTTACCCCACACCCCATCTTAATTTTGACATTTTCAACAGAAATATCTTATGGAATTTTGTTGAATTTAGACAAAAATTAAGATGAGCTTGTTTATCTTTGCACATGTATAATGTACTAACGCCCCGTCATATTATACAACAAAAATCATTGTGTGTATGCTAACTTGAAAATGCCAGTAAAAATGTGACCCCACCCAATCAAAATTTCAACATTTTTGGATCAAAATTCACAAGAAATTGTACAATATTGGAACACACATGCATCAAAGGATATTTCTGTCAGTTCATATGTATGAAAAATCAACTGAACTATTCATATGTGGGGTTTATTTGTTTCTCCATATGCCAAAGTGCTAATAATATTCAAAATGTCAACTTTTTGGAACAAAAATCATATGAAATTGTACACTATTGGAACACACACATGCACGAAGGGATATTTTTGTCAGTTCATATGGATGATAAATCCCCATCAAAATTTCAACATTTTGAACAAAAATCAGAAATTGTACAATATTTGAACACACAAATATTTCTATAGGGAATAACATCATAGTGCACAGTGTCATATATGGGCCACCATACAATTCCCTATACTACCATCATTTTCGCAATGGCATGTACGTACGTACGTACGTATGTATGTATGTATGTATGTATGTATGTATGTATGTATGTATGTATGTATGTATGTATGTAATGTGTATTTGGGTGTGTGCAAGCCCATGTGTTTTGTGGTGGGGGTGTATGTGAAAATTTGCTAGTATAAGTTATATCACTTCTCTACCAATGCGCAATGATTTACCCTGTTTTTCTGTTGTCCTTTTATGGGAAGGTTATGTTATGCTTTTGTCTGTCTGTTTGTTTGTCTGTCTGTCTGTCTGTCTGTCTGTCTGTCTGTCTGTCTGTCTGTTGGTCGATCGGTAGGTCGGTCTGTCTGTGTTGGGCTGTCTGTCTGTCTGTCTGTCTGTCTGTCTGTCTGTCTGTCTGTTTGCCTGTTTAACTGTATGTCTGTCTGACTGTCTGTTTATCTGTCTGTCTGTCTGTCTGTCTGTCTGTCTGTCAGTCAGTCAGTCAGTCAGTCAGTCAGTCAGTCAGTCAGTCAGTCAGTCAGTCAGTCAGTCAGTCAGTCAGTCAGTCAGTCAGTCAGTCAGTCAGTCAGTCAGTCAGTCAGTCAGTCAGTCAGTCTGTCTGTCTGTCTGTCTGTCTGTCTGTCTGTCTGTCTGTCTGTCTGTCTGTCTGTATGTCTGTATGTCTGACTTGCAGGCTGCTTGTCTATCTGTTCGTGTGCTGACTGGGAACTGATTAGATTTTGATAAACATCCTATTGATATTTAAAAATGCGTCATTTGCTTAATTAACCATTTTCAGTCATTAGACTATCTTAGTAATAACCCTAACTACAAATTTCATGTAGTTTAGTTTATACATCAACGATACATGCCAAGTTTGTTGATGAATTGATGGATCTTATACTTTTAAGAGTTATTTGCATAATTGATAAATTTGATGCCAGGCGATGTCATAAAAATGGAAGCTTCAAATTTCATATAATTTAGTTATAAGTTGACGATAACAAATCATGCATAAGTAATGATTTTTTATTGTAGGTAATATCTTAAGAATGCTTCCAATTTCATACAATGATCTTGACACGGTACATATGTACTATAATATACAACTTACTGATGTAGTCTTTAATTTTAATGAGTTATTTCCGTAATGGAAATTATGCAATATCTTAAGAATGGACGGTTTATATTTCGTATAGTTCAACACATTCATATTGACGATAGTTCAACACATTCATTGACGATAATTCAACACATTCATTGACCATAGTTCAACACATTCATTGACGATAGTTCAACACATTCATTGACGATAGTTCAATACATTCATTGACGATAGTTCAATACATTCATATTGACGATAGTTCAACACATTCATTGACGATAGTTCAACACATTCATTGACGATAGTTCCACACATTCATTGACGATAGTTCAACACATTCATTGACAATAGTTCAACACATTCATTGACGATAGTTCAACACATTCATTGACGATAGTTCAACACATTCATTGACGATAGTTCAATACATTCATTGACAATAATTCAACACATTCATTGACGATAGTTCAACACATTCATTGACGATAGTTCAACACATTCATATTGACGATAGTTCAACACATTCATTGACGATAGTTCAACACATTCATTGACGATAGTTCAATACATTCATTGACGATAGTTCAACACATTCATTGACGATAGTTCAACACATTCATTGACAATAGTTCAAGACATTCATTGACGATAGTTCAAGACATTCATTGACAATAATTCAACACATTCATTGACGATAGTTCAACACATTCATTGACGATAGTTCAACACATTCATTGACGATAGTTCAACACATTCATTGACGATAGTTCAACACATTCATTGACGATAGTTCAACACATTCATTGACGATAGTTCAACACATTCATTGACGATAGTTCAACACATTCATTGACAATAATTCAACACATTCATTGACGATAGTTCAACACATTCATTGACGATAGTTCAACACATTCATTGACGATAGTTCAACACATTCATTGACGATAGTTCAACACATTCATTGACAATAATTCAACACATTCGAATTCATTGACGATAGTTCAACACATTCATTGACGATAACAAAGCACACTATAGAGCATGTTGATGTCGTTTTTAACTTTCAATGTTTTTTGGTAATTAGGCGATATCTTGGGTATGCCATCATCAAATTTTAGATAATCAATTTATTTTAGCAACACTAACAGTGTAAATGCAAACTGGCAGAATCTGAATCAGATAAATGTATTAGCCTCCATTTACTGATAGTTTTGCTAAAATAAAGTAATTATGTAAAATATGATGATTGCATACTTAAGATATCGCCTAATTACCAAAAAACAGTGTTTATTTACTTATAAGAAAGTGCACTTTTTACATCGTAATCACAAAATTTAAAACTTTTGCTTATGGTTAACTTAAGGTTGTGATTAAGTTAAATCTGGTACATAAAATAATAACAAGATTTGCACCGTGCCCCTATTTTAATATACTTATTCAATACCGAGTTTAGCCATAAAATGTAAATTAATCTTACGATTTGCGTGTCCATTTCAAAACAAAAACCTTGAAACAGTAGCTTTTAAATAAATCGATAACACGAACGCGATACCAACAATTTCCACTTTAATTGATCATATTCTGCTTCGTCATATACACACTGCACTATAAATGTTGGCATATATTATGTTATATATCTAATTACTAGACAAGCTCCTACACAGCGCTACCGTAAAAAGTCGACCTTCACAACTTCCGGTCAAACTGTTCCAAGTAGCCCTGCAATCAGTGAGGGCCATATTGGATTTTGTCGTAAAACCATAGTATTCAAATAATAACAACAAACACTTCTATTAAAGGGCAGATTAGTTCATCATAAACTATTCAAATATGAATGACCTTTTCTGTTAGACGAAATTTATAAATTTATAGAACAATTTTTTTTGTTAGGGCCACAGACTCGACTAGTTCATACTGAACTATGTTTGTGGTCTTGACCAGATGTATTATCATAATTTCTTTGAAATGTACGCACTATTAAATGACTTTAATTCATGTAAAGGAACACTGGTCGCTGGTTGACATACCAACTACTAACTTTGTATGTATACGCTGCACTAGCATTTGGTGGAATTGTACATAATCGTAATTAAACGGAATATATTTCAGAATTAAGCCAGTCTATTTTAATAAACTATGAAAACCATGGATTTTTATGTTAAATATGCGTAGGAGTTTGATTACTAGTGTTACGATTACGGTCAGCTGAGAAGAAACTTACATTTAATTTAGTCATGGTAGAAAGAGAAATAACACTCACAAAGTCGTCACTTGAATAAAACCATGTCAACTGGAAAGAAATTATTCTATATACAGGGAAATAAAGAATGTCTCGTATTCTACATTTGAAACGATCGTTATAATACAGCACCAAACGTTATCATTGTCATAGCAATTCAGCTTCAACTATTTACACATTTTAAACTCGTATACATCTTTACACGACGTCTCTAGCGGTTATATTTCACGCGGATTGTAAATAAAAGTGATGATTTGGCACGTCTGAATATGTCATTGGTATGTGCATGTGCATAGGTTATCTACTTTTGAGGACAATATCATGGGAAGACACACCTTGCACGTTTGAAGAGATCTAGAGAAACTCAAACTTTTCAGTTACGGGACCAAGAGCCCCTTTCTGCTTTCATATCAGCAAAAATTTCCCTCGGCTTTCATGATGGTATGTTCACGTGAACCAATTCAGTTGTGGTTGTAGTTTACTACGACCACAATCTACTTCTCCAAACATTCTAACAGCACCTTTCACAATTCAACTACTACATTTACACTAGCATTTATCGCGTTTCGAATGGCTTTCACGAAAATGGTTGAACCTTGGTCCAGACTTAATTTGACCAAGTAGTTCTATCCTTCCACTTGGTCCTATTCCCCAATAATAGTGAATACTCGCCAGTAGAGGACTGCATTGGATACTCTTGTGTAAAGCAGATGTTAACTTGATGGAATCATGTAAATTATCTTTATTTCTCGAGTCTCGACTCTTCCTTGCTACAGAGCGTCCTCTTTGATGTCTGTGAGAAGTCTCACAATCGGATTCAGAAGACGACGAAGTACAACTAGAGCTGTGTCTTTTCTGAGCACCTTTAACTTTAGATCTGCCTTTCCGTCTATCATGACTCTCTTCACGTGCTTTTGTATCATTCCTTGACAAAGTGTGTCTGGAGCTATGAGTGATTGTAGATGGAACAATTTTCACTTCGTGGTTCTCCGACGATGTATCATCGGCGTTCCTTCCTTTTGGCGATGACAGGACACTACTAGATTCCACCGAAAGGAAATCTTTTTCAAGAATTCTCTTCAGATTATTCCTTGCACTTGTCTTGCGATCTATCAGTGGACTGCTCGTGGCCATCTGTGTGTCATCATCATTGCCTGACCATGGTATTGAATCATTTAAAATATCTATACTAGCCTCTTGGTCAAAGACAGTATCGTCCATAGTGAGCTCATTGATATGGGAACTAAAACTATTATACTCAGCGATACCGGAGTCATCTCGTTTCTGCCTTGATACTGGTTCCTTCCTCCACTTAATTAAATCGTCAATTCGTTGCAAAGCCATAGATATCTCATTCATTCTACAGGGTGACGAGAAAACAAACACTTTGTTTAGACATTAACATCTCACTTTGGTTTTATAGAGTATGAATACGTCAGAAGTTTAAGGTACGCGTTTGAACCTTCCTCTAAGCTTCCGACAGAACAATATTTGATTTTTAGAAGACCAGGATGACAATAAGAGTAGCAACAACAACAGTGGTGTGATTGTATTTGTAGTTAAAGTAATTCACTGCTGTAAGAGGATGTTGGACTATTAAAAAATTTATCTTTCGAATACATTATTAATTAATATGGTAAATAATTTAGCCACAATCACTTTATGTGATTGACCAATCACAGGTTAAAATCTGAATGAAATGTTTCCTTTACCTAGTGTAAATGTCTATCAGTTGAATTGGTTGATCGCCATTATGTGATTGTTCCACTCTCTCTGACAATGGAGACTGAGAATTTAGGTTGAGTTTTATAGAATGCTTCTCCATATTCTCTTGAAGACGCTCTTCCATTCGTATGAGTACTTCACCCATCTCATCAATCCTATAGTAAAATAAACCATATATATATATATATATATTTGTGTATGTGTATGTATGTATGGAGGGAGGAAGGGAAGGAGGGAGTGTTACACTTGGCATGATATACCTTGGACGTTTTTAAACACTAGCATAAAACAATGATCAAGTATTTTGTTTCGAAATTTGACGTGCATTGCATACCTTCCGTATGGACAAAATAAAAGCCTTTTGATTGTTGTTCCAACACGCGTATTATCAGAATGCGAAATTTTAAGCTATCATATATGGTATATATCCCTCGATGGTAAATTGGTAAATTATTTGTGGAAATTATAAAATATTTGAGACTTGCAGTTTTAAGAGATGGCCTAATTTCCAAAGACAGTCAATTGTATAATCTACCTACTAAAATTAAAAATCACGTTGCCAAGCACTGTATACTGGACGTGCGTGTTTTTCTTTATGTACATGTGCAATTTGAAATTATATGAAATTTCTTAAGATATTGTCTAATTAACAAAACTCTGTAATTATGCAAATTACGATACATATGCTTTATTAGTAACAAATATATGTACATGTACCAATGCCAAACTGTGAAATTTGAAGCATCCCTCTTACGGCACTACCCAATTCCTAAAAATCATTAATTATGCAAATTACTTATCAAAATTTAAAGATACATCGACAAATGTTAGAGGATATTGTGCTTAGCTTGTGTTGCTGTCTATACTAATTTATATGAAATGTGCAACTTGTGTTCTTAGGATATTGCCTGAATACTGAAAATCTTTAATTATGCAAATGATACTTTTATTACAATAGATATCTCGTTTATTACAATAGATATCTCGTTCAGAGACAGGTGGACAAACAGGAAGGCACGCAGGAAGGTGGATGGACAGACAGACAGACAGACAGACAGACAGACAGACAGACAGACAGACAGACAGACAGACAGACAGACAGAAAGACAGAAAGACAGACGGACGGACGGACGGACGGACGGACGGACGGACGGACGGACAGACAGACAGACAGACAGACAGACAGACAGACAGACAGACAGACAGACAGACAGACAGACAGACAGACAGACAGACAGACAGACAGACAGACAGACAGACAGACGCATAGCATAACGCTTCCTTACAGAAGGCAAAAATATAGACAATAGTAAAATTACGAGTCGCTAATATGAATATGTAATAAGACTGCACGTTCACACTGAGAACTAATTGAACATCGTGTATCAGCCCTGCATCACTACACTAACGAGTTTTCTTTTCAATTATGCATACATGGTTCTTCTCTCTTCATTTTTTGAACACAGACGTCGTAATAATTTGAATTGGTACGATACCTTGGCGACAGTTTCGCATAGTACTCCTCATTCCATCGACTTGTCAGCGAGTTCAGATCTCTGATCTTCGAAGATAACTCTTGTTGCCTTGGGAGACAGTGAGGAATAGTTTAATTAATTTTCAATAAAATTGAAACATGTTCTTTTAATAGTGTTCTGTGTGTACCATCTGTATTAAGCGAGTACACAAAGGAAATTATAGTGCAATATGACAGGATGAAGTTGTCAATAGGAATACAGCACCAATGGCACAACTGTAAAATTGACTGTTATCCACATGCTGATCCAGCCCTGTTATTATGTATGCAATTTACACCATCATTTTACTGTTGCTATTGGCTGCCTCTTAGTTGCTGGGTGACTTTATCCCAATTTCTAAAAATGGTTTATCCATTTGCCAGGGGTTTTATTGCTAGGCATACGAGTTAACATTTCTTTATGTTGACCCAAGTCTTACCCATCCCTTGAAATATGCATCACCTGACTGTTTATATGGGAATGGTGTTGTTGCTAGGCATATTTCCATCCAAGTTTTTAACGTTTATTTATTTTCCTATCCAGTATTATTATATTTCATTTGGCCCTTGCTAAGGACAAGAAAATCTTTAGGCCAAGTTGTGTCCACATGTCTTGAACAAAATGTACTGGCAGTTGACCTTTGCTAAGGACCAGGAAATTACTAGGTCAAGTTGTGTCCACATGTCTTGAACAAAATGTACTGGTATTTGGCCCTTGCTAAGGACAAGGAAATTACTAGGCCAAGTTGTTTCCACATGTCTTGAACAAAATCTGCAGAATGACACTGCTTTAAAATGCCCATAAATTCCTGCCCTATCCATGACCCACCAAAGTAGTTTTTAGGTATGGGTTTTGACCAAAAATGATACATTTAGACCTAAATGTCAAATCACTGATGGGATCATGTCATGAACAATTCTTCTACACACCCCTAAGAATATGCCCACTTAATTTCGCACCAGTCTTTCCAGTAGTTTTTGTGTTTAAAGTTTTACAAAACACATTTTAACCCGAATGACACACCGCGACGAAACCACTTTGGTTTCAATAATTCCTCAATAATGGCCACAGCATTGCTGAATAGTGTGCAGTTGCACTAATAAGTAATTCAACTACCTTTCCGTCAATGTGTCCATTTTACCGCCGTCGGATTTCAACCCTTGGAGTTGTTGTTGGAGTTGTTCTACAGATACCGCCACATCAACCTGTCTTTAAAGGCAAAAAATATGTAATTTGATTATTATCCTTGTGTAGTTAAAAGTCAGAGTAGTATGTCGTATTTGGTAGAATTAATTTAATCCTAAAACACCAATGTGTGTAAAAAAAAAATATTTCGATAATTATATATATATATATATATATATATATATATATATATATATATATATATATATATATATATATATATATCTTTGTTTTTGTCCGTGTGTTTAGTGTATGTAGGTTGACGAGAACAACATCATATTTGTCACCAGCGTTGTCTTCGCAGTACGTGTACGTGCATTAGTTCACACGGTGACGCCTTAAAGATGCGACAATGGGTGAAAGGTCTTTTGATCGAATTTTGTTCGTCCAACATCGTCTGTGCATATACGTGTGTGCCTATGGCGGATAACAAATTATAATTAACTGCTACATCACTGTTTTACCTGTCGGCAAGTTGCTGTGTTGTTTTATTCGTTTGGTCTGTGTTTTGCACAAGATAATTGGTGCGTTGTTTGATGACGTCAGTTCCTCTCCTTATTCGTCTAGTTCGTCTCTTGATACCACCTGTCGTACTCTCAATGTGAGAAGCTTTTTCCCCGAGATGCGAACTTCTTGAGTCGATCATCTCCGTCGTCTTAGTGATTAGTTCATTCTGTCGTTGCAAATTCTGGCTAGCTTCTTCAAGTCTTTCAGTCCTAGCTTCGATTGAATTATGGAGTCTTTGCTTCTCGTAAGCTATATATTGGCTTAAGCAATTTCTGTTAAAGTTTTTTAAATGTTGGTTTTGTTGATGCCTTCTTCTTCCTGAAATAGTTATAATGTATACTATTTCAGATATACAAAACTAAAATTAAATTTGCCCGTCGAAAGATAAGGAGGGATTTTTTTGGAAGATTGAATGATAAAGCGATTGGCATTGATGTATCAATAACAGAATATCGTTACAATCAATCAAAACCTAAACTGAATGCCTCTCGCAACATTTGAATATTGCTGACTAATTCAATCAGTGTTATCTTAAAGCCCAGTTACGATAAGGATTGAAATCAGGATGAGAAAATCGGTCTGGCAGAGCTACATGTATAGCAAATGTCAGTCACGAATAAAAGTATGGTCTTATGACTATGTAAGTCATGGCGTCATGATGGTCGAATTGCTAGAGTGGACGGTTTGGAATCTGTAGGTTGCAGGTAAGCGCCCCGTCGCTGCCATTAGTTTCTGAATTATTAAAATATTTGAGTAAGATCTGAAGTAGACCTAGCTGTAGAATTTGGACCAGGTAGGATAGAGGTTGCAATGAACATGTTTTAATCTTATGTTGGGGAAGTGTAAAGGAAACCTTGCCTTTGATATAAAATGAGACCTTGCCTTTAATAACATAGGTGAAGACATTTGAATTTGGTATACGTCAAAAGTTATTTGATAAACATGGGTGTCGTTAAACTGTTCTGAGAGTCATGCAAAAGAATTGACGTGCAAATTTACCTTACAATATAACTATGATATTTGTGCCAGATTTAGATGAAATTGGATAAAATATGACTGTGCACAGAAAACGTTTGGCCATTTGACCTTGAATATGGACGTTTATATGAAATATCACGTTGTCAAATATGACTATTTTTTCTAACATGATAGCAGCATCTGATAAATTTCATTCATTTCATTTACACTAACTCTAAGTGTGGCATACGATAGATTTATATGGCAGGGGTAAGGGTAGGGGTCGAGGATTTTCCATCAAGCCAACAAAATGTCCCTGACTCCCCTCTGTAAAGCCCAAAACAGGCTGACACCTAGTACTTATTTCTAAAATAGAAATATGATGACCCCCATATCATGTTCTCATGCCAGGTATTTCATCTTTACTCATAGGGTGGACTGCTTGATTATTATCAAATCCTTTACAAGACACAGCACTAGTATGTACTGAACAACTATATAGGGTTTAACATTGATCAATGATTTTTGAAGGTTAGCAAACAAATGCCTACAAGGCAAATTGCTATGCATGAGTTTTAACTCCAAATAAATGCCTATTGAAACACAAAAAAACAGGCTGAAGCTGTGAGCAATTTTTGTGACAATTTAGCTCAATTCTACAGGCATATACGTATACATGGGTATACATTTTAAATTGGCACATTATGGAAATTAGACAAATCAGTATGCATGAACTCAAACAAAAACGTACTGACACATTGTTTGAGCGAGGAAAATATGCGCGGATTTTGTAAATGTAGCAAATAGGTGTTTCAGATGTCATTACACTTATTGAAACATCACAGACAGTAACATACAGACATCCAGGCAGACAGGAAGACAGCCAGGCAGACAGACAGACAGACAGACAGACAGACAGACAGACAGACAGATAGATAGATAGACAGATAGATAGATAGACATCACCATTACATAACCTCTCCGTACGAGAGATAGCAACTGGACAGCAGTCTATAAGTTACTAAAAGCAAACAGAAAGTGTATAGATCGATCTTCTATCATTCATATAATTACCTTTCCTTTCACCGCAACTTTGGCATTGTCGACATTTTTTGATGATGTATTTTCCGATCCAGAAGATGTTTACAAAGATAGATAACGGTGGAGGAAAAACAGGTTTTCTTTCAAATTCCTGGTGTAAAAGGTATTGCTCAAACTTCCATACTTCTTGTGACTGTTCTTGAACACGTTCGATGTCTCGGCTAATAATTGAGAAAAATTGTATACTTTGATACACAAAGTGTATTATCACTATAGAGGTGCAGTTGTTAATGAATTATGTGACGATGTGCAACCTATGAAGGGGAACATCAACAGCAATATGCGAAGGATCCGCGTGAAAGGTTTTCACTGTCCTTCCTCAGATTTGAGAAATGATATGTGTTAAAACTTCAAACAGACTATCTCTTTAGGGTTAAAGATCAAATATGAGTTCTCCCTCGCGGTTTTAAGTACACTGTCATGTTGTATGCATGTACAGTTGCAAAACACAACACAACCAATGTGACAAAATAATCATCATGGCGTATCAGAATATACCAGACGTTTAGCTTAAACCTTGGTACTAGAAGGGGTTTCTCTTTTTTTTATGTGGCCTATGCAGTTATTCACCTCCCCACGTGCGTGCATGCATGCATGTGTTAACATATACTTTTGCGCTCATATATGTATATGTAGATTGATAAGGCAAACAAAATGCAATTGCAATTCATTTGATATGGTACCACATACCTGAAGATGGCAATCAACAGATTAAGCAGGAGTACATTTCCTATGAACAGATGGACAGCCAACAAAGTTGTGTACAGAATGGACGTGGTTGTTTTGGGCGAGCCACTATCTTCATCCACTGTAATTACAAAGATTGTACCATAAAGTAAGTCATCGTTAAGTTAATGTTGATCCTGTACCTCTGCACAGGTGGGAAGTGACGAGGATGGATAGTGTTCTACGCGGGAACGAATCTTAGGTACAATTATACGGTGGGTTTTTTTTAGTTTCTGATTTTACGTCCATTATAGAAAGTATGTTTAGTTTTGAAGATTCAATTTAATTACAAATTCAATATCACGATGTTTTAGCTGTCAAAAAAAATAAAATACAGTTTTACCTCCAGCTAAGTCGTCCACAAACAATTCTCCAAACGTCTGAAAATAGGGTTTATAGAATACGTCGACAAAGACGAAGAATGAAAACGATCTCCCAGAATATCGAGCCAGGAATGCCTGGACTGCAACGCCGTATCCAAGCAAAAATATGATGAATACCATGGTGAATTCTAGTGTCCTGAAAAACTGTACAGTCAATAATGCGATAAATATCACTTTCTTTCACAATACTTGGTACTCTCATTGTATGGATAACTGCATTCAATGGTAGTAAATCCCAATTGTAATGTGACTATTGACCAACGTTTTTGTCATCTAAAATCATTCGAATAAGTCGTTTGCATGGAAACAATACCACGTACATACATACATACATACATACATACATACATACATACATACATACATACATACATACATACAACAAGTGCACGGAGTCGTTAGTATGTAAATATACCGTATACAACGAACTAACTCAGGAAAGTAATGCTATCTACAGGGATTTATGTTGCAATCGCTTGCATGAATTTAACACATTTTGTTGTCAATACTCTCTATCCGATTGTAAAAAAAAGTGTATTTTCACTGGAACGTTAATTGCGTTATCGATCGTTCTCAATGCAACAGATACCCTTCAGATATTCACTGCTAAAATGTACTCTAAGAATTCTATGTGATGGTAAACTACGGCCAATGACGAGATATAAACATTGCAGTCAATACCAGTGTTTCATCAAGTTTTAAACTGTACTTTAGTGCTTGCCGACATATTCATTTTCACTGGGCAAAGATAGGACCAAGCGTAATATCATGGAATCCGATTACGTAATACTGTGCAAAAATCTTTTTACATTCTAAATCAAGAAATGAAATCTTACCATTTGTTTGATCATATTAACCATCGGACCAAGTGTTTTACTAGCTGTGTACAGACGCAAGATTCTGAGGGCGAACAAGAAGTAGTTGACGGCATACAAAAACCTGGATGCTATCATTGTTTCGGGGAACCAGCGTAAGCAGAAAGAACCCATTGCAGTTGCGATGGTCAGTATTGCAAGCCTGTTCCAAGTTACTTTTTGCCACTCAAGGAAATGTTGTAGACGGTTTATACACTGACTACGATGGTGGAACTGGAACATCTGAAATAGTACATGGAAGGAGTCGTAGAATAACACATCAAACAAATGTGGTCACATAATGAAGATCACAGAGCCCTCATGAGGTGCACCAGTAGAAGTAATGCGCATGCTAGAGACTGTTACGGACGCAACGCAACCCAATGCAACGCAACGCAGAGCAGCGTAGCACTGCACAACACGACCCAGCACAACGCAACGCAACGCAACGCAACGTAACACAAATCAACAGAAAACTTGCAAATATTGAATGCTGCATCATGGGAAATATGATAATAAATATCAATCGATCAAAAGTATTGTAAGCAGTATTGTTGCATAGTTTGTAACCACAACTAATCAATTCATGGTTATCCTGACCATTTTAGGAGGTTTACTCTATTGAAACAACTACAAACAATCCCATAGTCCTTTGCCTTCGAGCTTTTGTAGCTGAATGCAAAAATGCAATAAACTTGGTAGAACCAGATATTTTAACTCACCTCTCTAAATATTTCTGTAAAGTATGTTGCGATCCATCCATGTACAAGTACATCAGGAATGTCAAAGTTTCTGCCAAGATGGCAGAAGATGATGACATAGGCATATAAAATGAGTAGCATGGCCAACATAACCTGTAAAAATATGGAGACAATAAATGCTCGTTATTACAACTCTAAATTCGATAGATTTCCACCAGTTATATTTTTCAGATCATGAGGACTGTTATCCCTGTTTTAGGGACGTTTTAGAAATTACTGACAGGATCAAATTTGAGAGTAATTTGTTCTGACACTTGCGAATGGTACTTATCGTCTAACAAACAAACAAACAATTAACAAATAGAATAAAGTTTAAGTAACAACATGATATCAATCGTGGTGGCTTTATATCAAATTTCACATATTTTATTTCCGAAAATAGAAAAATTCATACCACATTCGTTCCAAACTTTGTAACGGGAGCTTGGTAAAATGCTCTACATCGTCTCCAATGATTGGTAACTGGAATGACAAAGAATAGCCATTAGGAAAATAAAGATGCACGTGGAAAATCTATGCAAGATATTACATGATCAATGTAAGTAAATAAGTCCAGACGATTATAATACGCTCGTAGATAGAGAAAATAATGCCAATGGTATTGTAGCACGATTGCTTAATATTTATTTCAAGGGCGTAATGAGAGGTAGTGTAGCTGTGGAAGAATCCTGTATACCTGGGCCATTTGTGTGTGTGGTGGGGGTGAATTAATTCGACTGTGTATCCATCTGTCAGTATACATGATATAATAATAATAATCTTTATTTCTACTGGATAGTTCTTTAAGTATATAAACACTTGTCTCCAAAGAAGTCCAGTGAGGGCCATCCCTCATGGGTTCAGTGTTATCTGAACCAGATGAAAACTGAATGCCTTCCAAAAAGGCAAAGCCTTTAGGTTATTCTTCTTACGCACATTAATTAATGGAATGAAAAATTCTTGTCATAAATGGCAATTCCTTTGTTAGAAAATTAATTATGCTAAATTGTGGGAAATTTGGAGATTGAATACTTAAGATATTGTATAATTACCGACAATCTTTAATTGCAATAATGAATCTTTTAAGATGGCATTGACGTAGGAGACATTCACTTTGTTATTGTCAATGTATGTACGGTCCGTATTATATGAAATTTGAAGCTGGCTTTCTAAATATAAAAAACCTACATTAGTGAGCCATGTCACATGTGTGTAGTGTATTCTCACTTAGGTCATCTCAGAGGTCTGGTGAGACTATCATCAGTGTATACAAAACCATAGGAATATGAATTGTGCATTGTTAAGAGAAAGCCTATTTTAATAAAACTATTAATTATGCAAATGACTTATTAGGATTAAAAACTACATCAGCAAACTATATCAAATACTTGTGCTTTATTATAATACAATAATAGATTATCTATAAAGCAACAATATATCAAATTAACATTTCTCAGAGGCGGCGTAGAATGGTAACATGTTTAAAAACGATAATACAATACCATGAAAAAAGACACTGAAACAAATATTAACATATAACACAAACTCGGGCAGGCAGGCAGACACGCACGCGCGCACGCAAAGTATCAATCCTTAACATTACATAAATCAGGGTATGAGTAGTAAATCATATTCGTGGTCTTACATTTTGTGGTTAAAGTGATTCCCATTTGTTCCAATTCGTCGTCAAATTGTATCCATCCAAAACTAGCAACCAACCAATAAAATGGAATTGTCAAATATACCTGGTTTCAGAGAAGAAACAGATTCATTTATTTGCTGATTATTTGAACTAGTGTCTTTTCGAAAGTACTCTGAAATGTAATTTTTATAATATTTTATATAATATAGATACATGTGGTATAAGCTTACATAAAACTGCCTTCCTTCAGACAGACAGACAGACAGACAGACAGACAGACAGACAGACAGACAGACAGACAGATAAATAGGTTTTGAGGTAACATTCTGATACACCCTGGAATACCCAGTTGCTTGGTCTGATAATATTATAGTGTTTGCTGTATTTTACCTATATTATGCAGCAGTAGAGGTTGTCATTTCGTTTGCTTTAGTAGAGTAGAGGCTGTCATTCATGAGTGTGGTTTAACCTTTGTCACACAGTAAATGTTGTCATTCGTTCACTGACATTCCATTTGTCATTCGTTCACTGACATTCCAATTGTCATTCGTTCAGTGTCATCGTTGATAAAAGGGTCAAAAAAGTCGTGTACAACTGATATACATCGACACTTGCCTTTTTTAGTATTGAAGGACCAACAATGTAAACTTATAAATTCACTAATATTTAAATTCAATATTGTTTTCTTTTATTACCATATCATTTGATTATATCAATTCAGTCTAGAATATTGCTAAGTAAGCTTGAGAATGGATTTCAAGACTACAATGTTAATCTGTTGATGACTAGGGAATATTTCAGCTTGTTTCAGCTTATTTCAATGACTTTCCACAATATTCTATTATAATTATATCATAACATACCTTCTTGGAATTTTCCTGTATATTCATTTTGCCAAACCACATCTTTCTCAGTGTATCTTGGCAACAATCATGTGACAAGAACATCTAGAAAACATGAATATATTTGGTATCTATTTGGTATCTTATGACGTAAGGTTTCTTCTAATGTTACAGACAATCGAAAACATTTGATATCGTACGCATTGCAAATGAGATCAAAACTGACTGTTCGATAAACGACACTGGACAGGACAGAAGTAATCAACATTTAGCTATTTGGAATAACGTCATAGATAAACATACCTTGAGACACAGTGTCTACGCAAATAATTCAGAATTATCCAGACTAGATTGTCATCGTTTGAGAAATAGATATCTCCTTCAAAAGACTACTATCAATATTTAGACGTACAGCCACATTACGTAAGTCATTTCATAGCTTACCTTGGCCTTTGACTGTATTGCGAGCTGTAAACACGTTAAACGTCTCCAGTTTTGATGACGTTCTTGCAACAGTTTACTAGCTTCTGATGAGTCCTGGGTATATGCTATTGCTATTAGATGCGTAGCTTTTTCTTCATATTGTCTGTATTGTGAAAAATGTACCAGTGTGAGAATAGTTCCCTTGTCATTTGTATACTACAGTCATTTACAAAATGTGCAACCCTCTAAAAATCAAGGTTTCTATGTTGGAAGACATATCTCCGGACAGAGTCTAAAATATAATTCTACAAACAACTGGCAAGTTCACAACATCATACACAATGGAGAATATATAATTAAATCATTGCGTGATCAAGATCAAGAGTAGACAGATGGAAACCCTTCCGAAGTAACTATAATGTTTATTGCTCATATTGCCAAGAATCACTAGGACAGTAAAATATACTATTTGTTACTTCGAAAGGGTTAATTAGACACGATTGAAACGTTTCTATCCGTGTACTATCGACCTTGACCATGCAATGATTTAATTAGGGAGCCTTTAATAATTGTAAGTGGGACGGCCGGGGGAATCAAGCCCGGGCTCTTGCGTAAAATATGACCCTCCGCCGATTCTGTCGTACTAAATAGTGGCCCTCCCTCAACTTTCTTTCTGTACAACATTCCCCCATCACCCGTTAAATTAGTTAAAAACATTGAGGTAAAATGTTGTCAGAAATGGAAAGGACACAAGTCACATATTCAAACTGGCATAATTGTCACAATGGAAAGAATATCAAAACTGTATATTTGTCAATATTGATATCAGTTCTTTCAAGTAACGCACTTTTATTTAGAAAATTAAGTTTTAACTTAAGGTGAAGAAATAGTACAATAAATCAATATCTCAATCAAAAACATAGTTTAATATTTGTATTTTGTGGTAGGTAGATAGATAGATAGATAGATAGATAGATAGATAGATAGATAGATAGATAGATAGATGGATGGATGGATGGATGGATGGATGGATGGATGGATGGATGGATGGATGGATGGATGGATGGATGGATGGATGGATGGATGGATGGATGGATGGATGGATGGATGGATGGATGGATGGATGGATGGATGGATGGATGGATGGATGGATAGATAGATAGATAGATAGATAGATAGATAGATAGATAGATAGATAGATAGATAGATAGATAGATAGATAGATAGATAGATAGATAGATAGATAGATAGATAGATAGATAGATAGATAGATAGATAGATGGACATTGGCAAATAAAGGGACCAAATACTCGATATCAATATGTCATTGGATATAATTACCTAGACAGCTCCAGATACTGATCTTGTTTCTTCTGTTCTCTATGGGACAGTTTGTCGGCTACACTCTTGAGGACGTAGCTTACGAGTAATGACGTCATAATTGGGTCATCAAGCTGCATCCATGCGTACTCTGCCAAGTCAAGACTGAAGACAAACAGTGGATATTAGTTTGTTGTGAAAATAGCAGTCAGTCAAACGACAAAGATGAATCAGTTGGGAGACATGAACTTGGAAAGTATAAAATCGAGTTTGATGAAAGAGGTCGACTAATCCCTTAGTCTATCTTCACAAAACTTTATTTACAGACGTTTCGAGGGAGGAGTTCTTAAGGTCTAAAAACAATAACATAAACGAAAAGAAAGTAAGTGAGTAACAAAGTAACAAAGTAACAAAGCGATCGAAAGTGTAGGTCTACAACAATAATAGTAACCAAATGTAACCTGAATGCTTTCTGTATAATACATATACCAAATTATATGGAATTTGAAGCATACATTGTTATTATAAGATATGAGACACGTTCGTTTTGGTATCAACAATGTAGTATGTACCAAATTATATGTCCCCAAAACAACATTAATTACACAAACGACTCAATACAATGAAAACTACACCATGTCATCAAGTGTCATCATCAGACACTTGCACATGTTTGTATGTGTACTTGGTAACAGGTCAAAACCAAGGAGTATACCACCATGGTGTGATTTAGTCCTTACAAATATCATGGCTTATCAACCAATCAAATCACGCATACATATAACAAGCATAATGCACGAGTAGAATGTGTACTTACCGATTTGTAGTTATTGCCCATAGGAATATATCACGAAAATATGGACCCAGCCTGTTGCTCTTGTCTAATGTGTTTGATGTGACCTTTTCCGAGTCTGTAGACATGAATATAGAATAACATATCACATAATAACCTTTAATATGAAATATAAATGGCGAAATGTGGATAATTCGAGTCATTGTTGTATCGTTCCAATTTATCACAGATTGATATGTCTAAAGATTGTACTGTGTCTGATTCTAAAAGCGTTGTAAGATATTTGCGCTTTGTTATCATCAACACATGTACAAACTGATTTACTTCTAATTACCAAAAAATGTTAATCATCAATGTGTGCACCAAATGTTATGAAAGTTGAAGGATACATTACAAAAAAAGTAATCATTATGCAAATGACTGATTAAAGTTAATAGTAACAACGTTTACTGAAATGGTGACACAGGCAAACACAGACAGACATAGACACACACTTATGCATACGCATACAAACACAGGTAGACCAAAAGAAACAGAAACAGACACAGACAGACATGTCAGAGAGACACGCACGCAAGCACACACACCGCGCGCGCGCACACGCACGCACACGCGCGCGCACACACACACACACACACACACACACACACACACACACACACACACACTAACATAAGCTTCTCTTTAAGGAATGGAAAATGTTAGACTCTCTCTCAGTCCTCGGAGCATCGCATATGGCTAAACCTTGGGTTGTTTTGTATGTACCGATATCTACTGCATAATTATACTCGAGTTTCGCGTTGACAGTGAGCGTCGCACTAACACATCAACAAAGGTTAGTCATATGTTGTCGATGAGGGCGCACAATACAGGGATATTCGAGTACAATTATGCCGTAGTTATCAGTACATACAAAACAACCCAAGCTTTAGCTATGTATGCAAAGCTCCGAAGACTGAGAGAGAGTCTAGGAAAATGTTAATCATAATCTTGAAATGCAAAGTTAACAAATAATTCAAACAAATAGTATAGCGAGTATAACTTACTCTTTTTGAAATTTGGCGTGTAGTATTTATTTATTGTATTTCTTAACTTAGTGTCACATGTATGTGGCCAGTCGACGTCAGCAGTTCTGTGGAGATCCTACATTACAAGTTAAAATAAATTTCACATTATAATTTCAAAATGTACTAGTAACCTTCTGTACATGTACGTTTGTCCAGAGACTTGTCTTGGTGTTACTACCTCAACATAGATTTTAGCATATTGTCAACAGATAGTAATTTCAAATTCAAAACAGATTGTGTGCTTCCAAGGACATAAGCCATGGCTGGGTGGGTGGGTGGGTGGATGAGTGTGGCGAGCTTCTTCAGGATAGTAATACCTAGACAAATCTCTGTCCTAGTCTAGTTATGTGTGATTTGAATCTGTAACATTCATATAGAGGGCCAACCAATACATGGATTTGAACACTTGAATAAATGACAGACGATTGTCAAATTTGACACTATACTATGGGTGGATGCTAAGGATCATACTGATATTGTATAATCAAATGTTACGATATCTAACTACTGGCAGATAACAGGGAATAGGATAGGAGAGGGTCACGGTAATTCACAATCCTGATGACGTCCATGTCTTGGTGTTGACGGTAATATGGTGATATGAAAGAGGCACTAACAGTCGAGACAAAGAATGACTTGTTCTAACAATTTAAATCTCTTGAAATCTACATCAAAATGTATTTTAAAAGTCACACGTCAGGAAATTGATGAATAATTAATTTATTCCTAGGGCACCCTTTGTTTGACTGTACCTTTCCATAAAGTTCAGTTTCCAATGTGTCCTGGCTCAAGTATTCATTCATAGTATAGCCCTCTTCTATCAGTTTGGATATGCATTCGGTACTCTGATTACGTAGGGCGTGCGTCATAAGTGATCTTCGTTCGAGTTCCTGAATAGGAAACAAAAATCGATGTACTCAACAAGATGTCAGTATCTAGATCATAGTAGTCTAATTTTTCTCACCTATTCCAGTCTTTTGTCCTCGTCACCATCCCTTACACTGTCCTGTCGTCTGTTAATTTTTACTCTTTGTAATTAGTTATGTTCCTGATCTTTATTTCTTTCACAGTTTTTACTTTACTTTTCATCAATTACATATAATTTATAATCTAATCATACTCTGCACATTCCTTGACAGATGTTAAATTTAAATTTATTATGGTACCATCCTGTTATATCAAACCAGATATTAAATTTATCATGACAGCATCATCTTATATCATACCAGATATTAAATTATTATGATAGCATCGTGTTATATCGTACCAGATATTAAATTTATCATGACAGCATCATCTTATATCGTACCAGATATTAAATTTATCATGATAACATCCTGTTATCAAACCAGATACTAAATTTATCATGACAGCATCGTGTTATATCAAACCAGATATTAGATTTATTGTGATATCGTCGTGTTATATCGTACCAGATATTAAATTTATTATGATAGCATCGTGTTATATCATACCAGATATATTAAATTTATTATGATAGCATCGTGTTATATCGTACCAGATATTAAATTTATTATGAGAGCATCGTGTTATATCAAAGCAGACATTAAATTTATTATGATAGCATCGTACCAGATATTAATTTTATTTATGATAGCATCGTGTTATATCATACCAGATATATTAAATTTATTATGATAGCATCGTGTTATATCGTACCAGATATTAAATTTATCATGATAGCATCGTACCGGATATTAAATTTATTATGATGGCATCGTGTTATATCGTACCAGATATTAAATTTATTATGATAGCATTGTGTTATATCATAACGGATATTAAATTTATTATGATAGCATCGTGTTATATCGTACCAGATATCAATTTTATTTATGATAGCATCATGTTATATCATACCTGTTTTTTCCTCTTATTCATACGTATTTCCTGGAGTTCTTTTATCGATATCGAAACAGGAAGTGAACATGATTGGTTAAAGTCTAAAAGTTTATTCATGTTCATATCTATGGTTGGCTGGATGGCTGGATTGGCTTTGTATCTTCTGTTTAACTTATATCTATCAACTTCATTGTCGGCCATGTGAAGCTGCCCTGTCACGAATCAACAAGAACAAAAAGTAACAAGAATCTGATCAACCAAAAATATGTTCATCGTCTTGGTAAGCTCAATGCTGAAGGGATATGTGATGAGGTACTCCCTTTAAGCGGAAATGCCGATAACATATAATTATAGACAATAGAAGAGAAGAATGTGACGGTATTGGTCCATGCTAAATTATCACGTATTAGACATGTTGTTCCAAATCAAGTCGGTGGTTCTCACCAAGGGCCAAGGAAGTAAGCTCCCTTTCACTAATAACACCACCCTTAGCTTCATACTAGTAATTGAAGTGTAAAAGGTAAACTACTCTGTTTACTTACATTTGACATACGCTCTTACAATGGCTTCATGGATACTGGTTGCAATGCCCTTCTTGTTTTTTGCTTTGATATCAACTTCTGGATCATAAACTTGTATCTGAAGTAAAACATTCAAACATTGTTGAAGTCTACTAAAGTCTTTTCTGGATCAACAATCTAAACACCTCTTTAGGATATATCTCATGTATGTAAGTACTATGTGTGTGTGTGTGTGTGTGTGTGTGTGTGTGTGTGTGTGTCTATCTATCTATCTGTCTGTCTGTCTGTCTGTCTGTAGATACTATATGTGTGTATGTGTGTGTCTGATTCTGTCCTGTCAGTCTGTCTTTATCTGCCTCTATGTCTGTCTTAACAGTACATATAGATGTTTTGTTGCATTGGCAAATAACGCGCCTTTCAATTGGTTGAGAGTAGCACTTTGGTATAGTTGTTATATTTGTTCATTTGTTTTCATGTATTCATTCATTCATTCATTCATTCATTCATTCATTCATTCATTCATTCATTCATTCATTTATTTATTTATTTATTTATTTATTTATTTATTTATTTATTTATTTATTTATTCATTTATTCATTATTTATTTATTTATGTATTTATTTATTCACTTCTTTATTTATTTATTTGTTTATTGATTTATTTGAGGATGCACCATACAACCAAAATTTGTAATAATTGTCGACATTTGTAATACATTAACAACATTTGTAATATGTAATAAACATGCCGAAATATATAAAACAAATTGAGGAGGTTCCTCCTGACTTTGCTCCCATGCACTCACACATACATACACATGTGCGTACGCACATACACACATATCTATAGATAGATAGATAGATAGATAGATAGATAGATAGATAGATAGATAGATAGATAGATTGATTGATTGATTGATTGATTGATTGATTGATTGATTGATTGATTGATTGATTGATTGATTGATTGATTGATTGATTGATTGATTGATTGATTGATTGATTGATTGATTGATTGGTTGACAGACTATTTGATGAATTAATTTATTCTCCAATTAAATTAATACATGTTGAATTCACTTTCGATTGATGTGATGATTTTACATTCTTGGCTTAAATTTCTTATTTAGATAATCCATTTTTTTTTCTGGAATGTCACGAGTTATTGCAAACTTTGACAATTTCATTACATGTTTCTTAATGAAATTTCGGCAAATTCGGCAATTTGTATTACATCTGTCGTTCACAGAAATTATTACAAATGTCGCCACTACAATGGCAGCAGTGTGTGGTCATATTGTCATTAACCAATATTTGAATATTATTTATTTTCGGCAAATTCGTAAATTATATTGAATTCACTTCGCAAACTGAGCTACCAGACAAATAGTTTTAAACCTGGCTCTTATCGGTTGAATGACGAGAAAACTATAGGCATTGACATATTGTGATCAGTTAAGTGGAAAGTGTCAAAGTCTTAGAGTAGATTACGAGAACGTGAGTTCTTATTATACGATATTGAGTTAAAATTTGGTTGACGATATCATTTAATTATAAGTTCATTAATAACGATGACTTTATCCCTTACTTACATCCAATTACATACAAGATATATTTATGACATCATTGTTTCATGATAGAAATATAAACACTTTTTTAAGTAAGACTTTGCACTAGAAAGGCCAGAAAGGATTTAGACGGAAAACAGAGACCATTCTAGTAGTTTTGGAGTGGTAACTGGCGAACCATAAATCTATGTATATTGAGGTATTCCCTGTGTGCTCGTGTGATCCGGTACAAGTGTAACTTGATGGAGTGTGTAGCTAACTAAACATTCCCTACAACGTTACCAACGTTAACGTTTTGTGTGATTTTCACAGGCGTGACAATATAATTAAAAGAAAATGGTTTAAAATCCATACTTGTTGTTCTAACTCTTAAAACTTGGCTTTCGCGGCGTAGTATAAGACTTGCTGACAAAACATTACTTACAAGTTTACGATGCTGGATTATGAGTTTGATATCTTTCCAGATTTCGTCTTCTATTTCGGCAGACATCTTCCCGTTGAGGCTGTTCACGTTGTAAAGATGTGTCCTCAACTGAAACTGTTCAATATCCTGTTCGCTAATATCCCCACTAAAATAAATCAAGATATTGTTAAAATAATTAAATTATCTCTACAGCATATTTTTTTATGGGAAATCTAAGAGTCGTGGTTTTGAGGAGGCGAGGGTAAACTCGCCTCGTGTAACTTATAAAATCAATTTGACGATTTGTTTTCCTTCTTGGTAATAAACGAAGTACAAAATTCCGTTAGGGAATGGGCACAATTTATGGTGGATGGCGTGTGAAGAGGGCACGGCTTTGAAGTTCTGATGGTCGACGTCTGAAAGGGGAACGTTGGAGTATTTTTCTGTTGGTATGTGGCTCTTTGAACCAAATTAAACGTTGTGAGATATTGATAACCTAGTAAGTCATTTATCTGATACAATGTCATAGGAGTTCTCGTACAAAACGCGAGCGCTGAGTGGATTTACTCAACGAATGAGAACGCGTAATACACCGAAATATACAGGTACGTTACTTCAGAAAGCTCTGTTAGAAAAGAGCTTGAGCACAGACAAAGATGTTATCATTATTGTTTGGTGGTTTACATTGTTTCAATTTAGAACTTCGTGTTTTATTATAAGACAGATTCTGATTAGCAGCACGAAAGTACGAGATTTGGTACGAGAACTTCTATGATATTGTGTCAAATTCTAGCTGAGTGAGTACATTACCTAAGGGTTGTTTCTATTTTATTCTGGTAAATATGTTCGATGAAGTCAGTTGCACCTCCAGTTCCTTTGAATAGCACCACAGAAAGTGGATAGTCATGATTGACAGCATAGGCGATTTCAGTGATCGTCTCCACGCCACCACCCACAGCTAGTAGCACCACGTACCTGTCCTGAACTAAACAATACAAGTTGTGATCATTTTACTTGCGGTTTGACATCACGACAACATGTGTCTACGTCACTGAAATCATCGGTACAGAATTACCATCCTTAAAATCAATCTATCATTCCAGATCCATTCGCAAAGCTACATTCATTATTAAGGATTCAAGTCATCCAGCACATACACTTTTTGAACTGTTACCCTCGGGTAGGCGGTATAGTAGTATCAAAATGAAATCAGAACGTTTTAGAAAGAGCTTTAATTAATCTGCGATTCGCATTTTAAACCAGTCCTAGGATATTTCACCATTTGTTTTAGTGTAATGTTATTTGTCTCTGTATTTTGTTAGCATCATGTGTATTTTAAATCATTTGATGTGTTACATTGCTAAAGAGCTCTTGCTTTCACTTGCATTTTCTTTCCATGTTTTTTTAATTGTTCCTTTCTTTCCAACATTTAGTTTTCAATTTATTCATCTCTTTTTATGAGTGCACATGAAATAACAATATTATTATTCAGTTCGAGTATCAATATAAAAAGTTTACAATACCGCTATGATTTCGTAGCTTTGGAAAGCTAAAGTTGAAAGTATTAAGTCAGTTTCGCACGTCACATACAAATGACAGTGTCCATAACATTGGTATAGTTCATTACTGCAGATATAGTAATGGTATGTTAGAGAAATTTAGGTGCTCGTGTATAAATTAACAGAAACTGGAATCTGGTGAGATGTGGTGATTCACATAGTGTTCTAAACAGAAATACACACCGTATTAATCTCTTCATACTGAGCAGTAGGATAAAATAGATCAACACCTTTAATAAACTATGAATATTACCATTACGAAACTTTTGACTTTTGCCCCATGTGCAACATAAGTGGAGCACTGATTGTGAAACACTGAACAGTCGAGTATTTACATGACATGTTATGTAACTAGTATAGTAGGTAATACGTATATATTTATAGTTATTTTTCAATGTAACTCTAGGTGAAGTAACATTAACGAATATAGGTATGAAACGCGGCCGGGACAAGAACAAATGCCACAGTTAAGACCATCAAGTGCTCATTTGCATTTAAACAAAAATAACAAATAAAGAGTACAGTTGTACTACAGTGCCATTGGCGTTATCCTTAATAACCTACAAGGTTATAAATAATGCCTTAATGCAGCAAATATAAACTACAGATGTGTTAATGGAGGCCAACTATGACTCTCTCGCTCACCCCAGATGAATGGGAGACAGTCAACCAACAATCTAATGCACAAACCTTGTCTTGATATTATTAAACTTCTTTGAACAATTTAACCCAGGTAATTGCCGATTGTGAAATTATTGCCTGGACTAAAAATTGCCTTAATAGTCTGGCAGACGGGAGGGGTAGCCTCGATTTGCTGGCTTTAGTTTTTATTTGCGACAGACAGATAGACAGACTTACAGACAGGCAGGCGCATACATACATACATACATACATACATACACACACACATACATACATACACACACACATACATACATACATACATACATACATACATACATACATACATACATACACACACACACACACACATACATACATACATACATACATACATACATACATACATACATACATACATACATACATACATACATACATACATACATACATACATACATACAGCCTTAATGCGTTATCTTTTTTTTCGGTACGGGGGAGAAGGCAACTCGTTAACCTTTAACTGTTCAACCTAAGGATCGAATTTATTCACATGCAGGCCGCATATCACCATCGTTATTGGTGATTTTGTAATGTAATTACCTCCACGTGCCAAGCTTGAGAGATGACGTTCTAGCTGTCCTCTAAACCATCTTCCCCGTCGAAACCAATGACAGTCCTCTCTTGGTTGCACCACTATGAAGTGTGTATGATGAGGATTGAGTGAATGTTTCCTAGCTTCCTTGTCGACATGTCGCATACGAGTGCCCTGCTATGAGTAAAACAATACTAGTCAACATTATGATTTCTCTATAAATTTAGATGGTCTGTTAGCAGTCGAGTGGCAAGGGGGTCCAACGCTATTCAAAGGCAGTCAATATTTAAAAAAAATATTTAAGATACAAAAATACATACATTCATTCATTCATTCGTTCGTTCGTTCGTTCGTTCGTTCGTTCGTTCGTTCGTTCGTTCGTTCGTTCGTTCGTTCATTCATTCATTCATTCATTCATTCATTCATTCATTCATTCATTCATTCATTCATTCATTCATTCATTCATTCATTCATGGACGAGGTATTGACCAACTGATGGATTCGTGAACGGATGATTTTATCGGATAAGTTGGACAAAGTGTGGCACAATAGATATCTAGGTAGGTAGGGTGGTTGATTGATTGATTGATTGATTGATTGATTGATTGATTGATTGATTGATTGATTGATTGATTGATTGATTGATTGATTGATTGATTGAGGACTCGAAGAGCAATGTGGTCTAAGAATAACATATTGTTGTAACTTGATTCTAAGAAACCTGCAATGATATAATTTTATCTCCCTTCCATGTCTAGGATGAGTAACCCCATTTCTCTCAGCCGGGAGAAACCGCCTTAATAGTTTTTTATTCCAAATTTCGACAGTTTTATTTACATATATTTTAAATGTAATTTATTACAAGTATCGGAATTTGTATTACAATTTTTGTTCACAATTTATTACACATTTCATTAGTACATTACAAATATCTGCAATGTATTACAAATGTCGGCTTATTACCAATGTCGGCAATTGTATTACAATTGTGGGTTGTTCAGCACTTCCTATACGTTAGTTCGTTCTACTGTTACGATCCAAAATATCGTATTTCGGAATTATGGGAATAAATTCTACTTTTCGGCATTGTAGGCCATAGGTCAGATGTAGACTGGCGATGACGAATCTGGGCAAACATGATGTAACTGAAATTCAGATGATTGGTTAGAGAAAAGTGCGTAATAACTTTTATGATGGCATGATCTTAGGGTGTGACTTGCTATTTATATAGTCGTTGTGTAAATTCCATGGTATTCGAGGTATACCTAAGAGGAGAATAAAACATCCAGAATCAGGAGAGGAGCTCACGAGCCTGAGAGACGAGCTCTCGGGTAGGTGATTCTGGCAAGCCGAAATATCTTCTCAGTCGTGACTAATTCCCGACTTGGACCTGAACGATCCCGTACGAGAGTATGAGAGTGTGAGTGCTAGAGTGTAACGTCTGAACTATCCATACTTATACCGTTCAACTCTACGACACTCAACACTGGTGGAAAATCCAACAGGTCCACTTAATGTTATTACGTTCTGGTAGAAGACTGAGAAGAAAACGACATTTGCATCCTTGTCAACGGCCACCTACAGTAATGGCAGAAGCAGACCCGAATATCCAGCAAGAAGCTCCACAGCCAGAAAACAATGGAGCAGAGGTCAACCAAGGCCAGCGGCAAGACGCACGGCTGGTTCACCAAGAGCTACAACGCATTGTCAACAGAATGCAGAATTTGACGGTGGGTAACGATATCATACCACCTCAATTTTATGGGAAGGAAGATGAAATACCAACCAGATGGTTGCGTAAATTTGATGCATATGTCGTCCTTAAGCAGTTTGACAATATTCAACGTCTGAATATTTTTAGTCTGCTTATGTCTGGTGAAGCAGAGAGATGGTACACGTCCTTGCCTGACGACCTGGCGAACAACTGGGAGAACATGCGTGCAGCTTTCATCGGACGATTCCAGAACAGAGCACCACAGTGGCGTATAGATCAAGAGCTAAGAACAATTAAGCAAATGGACAAAGAAACAATCGAAAAATATGCCTCACGTTTAAGGGATATGTGCTATCGTTATAACAGAAATGATAACGAGCTTTTTAGTTTATTTTTACAGGGGTTAATACCGTCTATACGTAGTACGGTAGTCAACAGAGATCCGGTCAATTTCCAGGAGGCCGTGGCTTACGCCCGAACAGCAGAAGTGGTAGAACGGTTCGACGATGATGTCAAAGCACTGAAAACTGGTCGTACTTCCGACACTTCTACAGAGGTTTTACAACAAGCCTTCGACTCTTTGCTAAAACAGAACGAAGTTCTACATGAAAAGCTATCAGCAACGACGGTGACGCCCCTCCATGTACCAGCAGCGCCTGTTCAAATACGACAAGAACCCTACGCAAACGCTGGACCACGGTCACGGGTAGGCCAGAGCTATAATTATTCTAACGTAAATAGGCCGCCAGTAGTAACTCCACGTTATGGCGGTCGACAAGTTAATACGGCTAAGCAGATTTGTAAATTTTGTAATAAGCCAGGGCATTCAAGTCCTAATTGTTATACAAATCCTAATCGTGGGTGTTACAATTGTGGGGAGATAGGCCATGTGGCCAGATTTTGTGATAGAAATGGTGCCCGATATGCTTTTCCAAAAAACGGGTAAACGTTGCGAGACGAAAATTGTATAAGCAGTCAGATGAGAAATCTCGCAACGGAGTATCTTTAAATCTCAATTGTGTTAATTTGCCAGAGTCAATGATTGTAAATGATAATTTAATTAATGTGCGTATTTTTGATCGTAAAGTATCAGCACTTATAGATACAGGTTCCGATGTATCAATAATTTCAGAGTCTTTGTTAAATAATATTCGTAAGTTAAGAAAGTGTAAGCTTTTCAAATCAAGTTATAAGATAGTTACTTTGCCAGATGGGCGTACTTTGCCTATTTTAGGATGTCTTAGAATTCCTGTTTTCTTTACTAATCGTGCGATTACTATGCAAGTCTATGTCCTCAAAGAATTGAAGCAGGATTTAATTATAGGCCATGATTTCTTACGTAGAAATGGAGCTATTATTGATTTTATGAAGCGCAAAGTTACTTTACGTCCATCGTCCCTTATACGCGCGTCTAAGACATATTCTATACCTGCTCGTTCAGAGTGTGTTATATCGGCGCGTGTTCGTGGGAATTACCCTAACGGTATAGTAGGTCATACTACAAACATAATGTCGCTTGCTCACATTGGTATTGCTACTGCGAGAGTTTTAGGTGCTGTGCAGAATGGGCGCGTTCCGGTTAGACTAGTGAATTGTAAGGATACGCCTGTAAAATTGAGGAGAGGTACTCGTTTAGGTAATTTCAGAATTTTGCCAGATGGTACAGATATTCATACTTTTGATACTAATGTTAGTCGCAACGGGCCAGTTGTACGTCCAAATAGGTTAAGTAAACAGGAGTTTTTAAAGGCATTTGATTTTGAAGATTCTACTTTAACCTCAGATCAGGTATTGCAGTTACAACAGGTATTATGGAAAAATAAGGATGCGTTCGTTGATGACACAAACACCTTGGGATATTGTGATATAATTAAGCATAGAATCAATTTAAAACCAGGTAGTAAGACCGTATCTCGCCCTCCATATAAAGCTTCTCCAGATAAGCGTGAGGAAATTAAACGACAAATTGATAAGTTGTTAGACCAGGGTTTGGTAGTTCCCTCTACTTCTCCTTACAGTTCTCCGGTTTTACTAGTACGTAAACCAAATGGTGAATTTCGTATGGTTATAGATTATAGGATGATAAATTCTATTACAGAACCCATTGCTTTCCCTCTTCCTGGGATAAAAGATACTTTAGATATCATTGGGAGTAAATGTCCAAAGTATTTTTCGACCCTAGACCTTAGTTCGGGATTTTGGCAAATAGCTATAAATCCTGACGATGTACATAAGACTTCCTTTGTCTCTCATTACGGTAAGTTTGCTTTCAAGGTGTTACCTATGGGAATGATGAATAGTTCGGCAAGTTTTCAAAACACAATACAGTTCGTTCTAATAAATTTGCTAAACGACTCATGCTGCGCCTACATGGACGATATTTTAGCGTTCTCAGCAACATTTGAAGATCATTTAATTCATATTGATGAAGTTCTTACACGTTTACGCGAAGCCAATTTAAAGTTAGGACCACGGAAGTGCGTTTTTGGTAGGCGCGAGGTCAAATTTCTAGGTCACCGGGTCAACGAACACGGGGTCATGGCAGATCCTTCTAAATTGGAAGCTGTCAAGAATTTCCCCACGCCAAAATCGGTTACAGAATTAAAGTCATTTCTGGGCTTGGCTAATTTCTATAGAAAGTTTATTAAGGATTTTGCTAAGATTGCGAATCCATTGCATGGTCTATTAAGGAAAGGCGTCGACTTTGTTTGGTCACGTGATTGTGAAATAGCATTTGATACACTAAAGACGGCGTTAATCTCACCTCCTGTACTAGCGCATCCACGGTTTAATGAGGAATTTATTCTATATACGGACGCGAGTAGTTTTAGTGTAGGTTATGTGTTAGCTCAAATTCAGGAGGGTGTGGAAAAACCTATATGCTATGGTGGCAGGGCGCTGTCGAAACCACAACAGAATTATACAGTTACGGAAAGGGAATTTCTAGCTTTGATTCACGCTCTTTCGCAGTGTGAACAATATTTGCATTCTGTTCATTTTACGGTTATTACAGATCATGCTAACCTTCCCTATTTGATTAAGACTACGGAACCTTCGGGGCGTTTAGCGCGATGGGTACTCAGAATTCAAGGTTTCGATTTTGACATCGTGCACAGATCGGGCTGCAAAATTCCCCATGCAGATTCATTATCACGTAGGGTTTATGATGACGGAATTCATAATTCTGATGTAACTTCTGTTGAAACAGCTCCAGCGGCCTCACATACACAATGTGTCCAGGTACCTTCTACTGATAAGATAGTGCAGGAATCCAGTAGTAATAAAGGTGACGTTGTTAATACGCAAAGTGTTGACAATGACCCTGTAGTTGACATACCAACCTTGTTTACTATTAGCAATGAAAATAGCGTTGACGACATGACTTGTTTGACTTTAGATTCCGATGACGAACTAATAGGTGTTAATGACATGAATGATAACAGAAGAACAGGTGTAATAGCTGATAGGCAAAGAAACGACAATCATCTAAGACCGCTGATTGACTTTCTTGAATCGGGTGACTTACCGACTGATGATAGACATGCTAAACGCATAGCAAGCATAAGTGCCAATTACGTGATTATTGACAGAGTTCTGTATCATTTCTGGACGCCTAATAGTAATAAATCTGATAAAGACATACGGCGCCAGCTTGTTGTACCTAAGGATTTACGACTTTTGATTTTGCGGAGATTGCATGATGATGTTACAGGTGGACATCTAGGCGTTCTAAAAACGCTGGGTGTCATCAGACAACGTTACTTTTGGGATACACTTATTAAAGACGTTCATAAATACGTTAATAGTTGTGTACATTGCCAAATGCGTAAACCGGGGCATAGAATACGCGCTCCTTTATTGCCGATTCCAGTTACAGGATTATTTGATAGGATAGCTATTGATTTCTGTGGGCCTTTTCATGTTACTAAATCAGGGAATAGCTATGTTCTCGTTATTACGGAATACTTATCGAAATTTGCATGGGCGTTTCCTACTAAGAATATGACAGCAATTACAGTTGCTAACATCTTATTCGAGCACATATTCACGAATTACGGTTTTCCGAATGTCATCTTATCAGACCAGGGGCCCTGTTTCAATTCGCAAATAATGCGCGAATTTTGTCGTTTTTTTGACGTTTCCAAGCGTTTTGGAACGGCATATAGGCCTCAAACCCAGGGTATCGTCGAAAAGTTTAATTCGACGTTACTTGGAATGCTTTCCATGTTTGTTGCCGACCGGGGAGATGACTGGGACTCATACTTAGCGGCAGTTTTGTTCGCGTATAGGGTAGCGCCACATCATTCTACAGGTGTTTCGCCATTTTCGGTTCTGTTTGGAATGGAGCCACGTCTACCGCTAGACGTTACCTTGCTTCCCGCGGTTAGCAAATCGGCAAGTATCAATTTTCATCTGAAAGAATTAGCATCAAAACGAAATATTGCAATAAAGATGGCAATGGACAACATTAAAGTCGCACAGGAAAAAATGAAAGAGCACTATGACAAGAGAGCAGTACAACACGAATTCACAATAGGGGATATAGTTTATTTATATAACCCAGCAGTGAAACCAGGGAGAGCTAGAAAGTTTCACAAATATTATAGGGGTCCATATCGAATTGCTGATTTCATACCGCCACTCAATTATCGATTGCGTTACGTTCATTCAGGAAAGTTATATCCTAAATTAGTACACCATAACAGACTAAAGAAGGGTTCGCTCCGATCTACGTCCTTAGAAGGTACTACCCCGGATGTCGATCTCGGTGACACAGACACAGACACGGACACGGAATCACCACAAAATTCGGGTGGTTACGTTCCCCCTCGCCGTTCGCAGGCGCCCACGTCACCATCAACAGAAACCGAGAGCACAGAAAGTCGAAATAGCGACTCGTCTTCTGTGAGCACAGAAAGTCAAAGTAGCGAGTCGGCTTCTATAAGCGCTTCGATTCGGCACTCGAACGATAATCGATATAGATATCGACGTAGACGAAATAAGCCGTCTTCACGAGTACCTATTGATTATGACAGTGATAGTTTGGCAGGGGAAAACGAGCCTGCTGGGGACGATACATATTATCGCATTGATAAGATTTTACGCGGACGGCACAAAAACGGTATTTTGGAGTATTTAGTGAAATGGGAGGGGTATCCAAGTTCAGACAATTCATGGATACCGGAATCTTATTTGAACGATGAAGCGATTAAATCTTTACGCGATAATCCGGTTGTAATTACAGGCAAACGACGCTCTACTTAATAGTTAACATTGCTTCAGAACGGGTTCACTAAGTTAGTTTAAGGGATTGATATTTGTTTTCACCAAGCCTTAGACCGGTCGCTCGCACATTTTAATATCCACTTATTATTATTTTGAGTCGCTAGATGCTAATTGCCAGCCTAATAAGACGATTACTTATGAACATATTTTGAATGTTCCTGTTTTATCAACGTTGTATAACAAGGAATTTGACACAGCACTGTTTGACTATACTTTCAATGACACTCTAACTATGCAACTACCTCAAGTTAAGTTGTTCACAGAAAGTTGGAATAAGTCTTTGTTCAGGGATAATAGATTAAAATTGGAATTGAATAGGGTTTCACAGGTATTGAGAAACCATTCCGATATATACTTAACTCCCATGGATGAATTTAGTAATTATGTGGATAGTACCTTAGTTAAGGGTGATTCTTGGTTTGATTGGTTCGATATTCCAGGATATGTTAGTGTCATCTTCAACGTTATAACCATTTCAGCTGTGATATACTTATTTTTTAGGGTTAGACAGCTTTCTATAACTCTTGCGATTCTGAGTGCCAGTCCTATACGTGCACAAAATATACCGTGGGATTCAATTGGCTCCGTGTTGACGGCAGAAGCCGGCACTGTTGTTAGCGGCGGAACCAGCGAGATCCTACTTAATGCTATTGCGGTAGTTGGACTGGGACTTATTGTCGTATTGTGTTATAAGTGTAGCTTTAAATGTTTTAGATTTTGGAAGAAATGTTTTTGTCCAGTTAAAGTACCTATAGACGCAAAACTTTTGTTCTCGACTAATTCTAAGGGGTGTCAAACTGACTTTGGTACACAGGCTGATAGCGATTGTTTAGATATGCGCGAAATTATTATAGAGCCGCTTAGCGAAGATAGTTTGCTTGCAGTGAATGCGAATAGCAGCGTAGTGGTAGCCGATGTTCATTCAGACATCCCCGACACGCCCCTTATTCGCCCTGCTAGTGTTGCGGCCTCCCCTGAAGACGATACTCCCTCATGGTCATTATTTTAGGTCTTGCTTCGCTAACATTGAATTTTGGATTTCTTTTTGGATATTGACTACGATTTTTGACTACGGACTTGACTTGCATTCTAATTGCAGGATGCTATATTTTACTGTACTTTTGTAGAACAATCCGTTGCATATATGATTTACAATTATTTTAATTTGATTGTGTATTTACTTTTATTTTACGGGTATTGAATGCATGTTTTGAGACGAACATTTGGAGTTTTATCATGTTTTACGACTTATGCTGTCGTCTTTTCGGATTTTTTTGTTCGTGACATTTTATTCTCTTGATATTTTTTTCATATATTTACAGGACTGATCGCTACTATCAATTACTGTATTCCATAATCAATATTTATATTAGACTACATCAAGTGCTATGTTTACTTTCATGTTTATTCAAGATATATATCAAGGTTACTATGCTATTTTAATCGCTTATTTGATTTTATAATTGGTTTACATTGTAATTTATTCTATGTATACATGTATTTATCTCATATATATTTATATACTCTGTATTTAACATTCCTTGAGACGATTTTACCTGATTACCGATTACATATTGTATCTATGCAACGGTGCTACTTAGTTGTTATACAAAGAAAAACACAAAAACAAATTTACAAGAAAGTTTTGGCTATGCCACTCGTCATGTTTCTCCAGTTCTCAAGTCGCGGGTCGCTCCTTTAGGAAAACGGGGGGTGGTGTTACGATCCAAAATATCGTATTTCGGAATTATGGGAATAAATTCTACTTTTCGGCATTGTAGGCCATAGGTCAGATGTAGACTGGCGATGACGAATCTGGGCAAACATGATGTAACTGAAATTCAGATGATTGGTTAGAGAAAAGTGCGTAATAACTTTTATGATGGCATGATCTTAGGGTGTGACTTGCTATTTATATAGTCGTTGTGTAAATTCCATGGTATTCGAGGTATACCTAAGAGGAGAATAAAACATCCAGAATCAGGAGAGGAGCTCACGAGCCTGAGAGACGAGCTCTCGGGTAGGTGATTCTGGCAAGCCGAAATATCTTCTCAGTCGTGACTAATTCCCGACTTGGACCTGAACGATCCCGTACGAGAGTATGAGAGTGTGAGTGCTAGAGTGTAACGTCTGAACTATCCATACTTATACCGTTCAACTCTACGACACTCAACACTACAACATTCCCAAGTCCAGTAACATGTTTTATAAGTATCGACCCGTCCGTAATGTGCTCTTGCCGCTATAATCCGCTCCTACTATTTTTCTATATTCAGTGGGTTTTTTTGGTAATGTTTAGAATTTATTTAGATCTAATTTTACTTTACTTTAGTATTCTATTTGTTTGCTAGTCCGTTATCAAGCTATATACTTACCAGCACAAACAATATTGGCCACGGAGGGTCATGAAAGACTCACCTTGATTGGCTGTCATGAAAGACTCACCTTGATTGGCTGCATTATTATATTCCCAGCGTCATTTCTTCCTGACGAAAAGGGATTGTCATCATGGAGATTTTCATTTGTAATTCCTAAGCACATCAGTCGACGTTTTTCCCGCCATTGGATGCTTTTCAAGGCCTCGCCTGCGATTTTGACAACGCCCTGATCAGTACCTGAAGTGATGATTAGCGTGCGGTATTCATTATGAAATACCTACAATAAACAACAAGCAAGGTGTAAAATTGAGGGACCAATTAGTTTCTTTGGGAGGGGGAGGGGGTGGGGCAGTGGATTGATAGGAAAGTGTCACCCCGTTTTTGAAATTGTCAAGGGGGAGGGGGTAACCTGTTTTGCAAATTTTGGCTGGGGAGGACATTTGTGTTTTGCATATTGTGAAGGACAAACAATTCGTTTCTGCGATGACATGACCACATATCTGAACTATGCTATTTCTATCTGTCCCCTATTCTTACATAGTCCTAGTACATTAATATATATTACTTCACCTAGAGTGACGTGGAAACATACACGTGACTGCATATATTTACACATATATCTATTACCTACCACACTAGTTATATAACACGCCACGTGGTGGCAGGCAGTCCCATTAGAATCAATTTATTTGAACGACCAAGACACAATCCTAGGGAATCCAAATTTCATCATATATAAATGCAGGAAAGAAAAAAAGATCTTCAATTATTCTTGTCTCTGAGAGACGTTAAAATTCAATGCGAAATGGAAAGGAATGTTGTGCAAAAAATAACACAATTCAAACTAGTAATAAGCGTTGGCATGTGCTTTCGAATCTTCTAGTTTGATTTCAACTGTAATATCTCTTTTACAACACTCTGTTCATTCTGTATTCTCTGTTTGATGAACTTTTTGTATACTTGTCTTTTCTTTTGCTTTGTACATCTGAGCTATTTATTTATTAAAATAAAACTAAATATAATATTTTTCATAAAAACATTTCATGTAAATACTTTAACAGTTTCACAATCATCTATCAGGTGTAGATAGGATATCTTAGCTATGACCAAATCTAGCTAGTTGCGCCTCAGAAATGTAAGTTACGTGCATAAATATCTTTAGTTGCGACAGCAGGAACCAGTTTGAGAGGCTATGTCTATATTAAAGGTACTACACGTTTCAACATGGTGACCACCAATTGTGTGTTAGCTGAATACTTGACGGCTAAGAATTGTACTTGATTTCTATGTTACAGTTCACGTTTGGACATAGCTTGCGTTCTGGGAGGAATGAGGTTGAGAACTTGAACTCAATGATTTTAAATATGTTTTGCCTTGTTGGGAGAAATGTACAAATAACTTAAATAAAAAAGCTTGTTTAAAGTGAAAATTAAACTCTTTCTGTAAAACCCAGTGCGCCAACATAACAAATACCCTAAAAAACATTTATTTTTACGAGTACTTTACATGTCAAAGTACAAAAATAAAAATACATATATTGTAAGAAAATTGTTTAATAAAACGATGCATTTTGTTGAGTGACCATCTCACTTTATCACTCACACTGTCCGCGAATGGTGTTGTTAAAATATGATGGTGATGGTAGCAGTGATGATGATGATGATGATGATGATGATGATGATGATGATGATGATGATGATGATCTAGTTTTGAATGTCATAGAGAACACGGACAGTGATACATGTACTGACTCAAGTAGTAACAGTGAGTCAGATTAGAGTGACACTGATAATGGCAATACTGAAGGTGAAGGTGATGATGATGATGATGATGATGACAATGATATCAGGGAACTTTTACAAGTGACCAGATCAGACAGAGTATGCACAACATGGAAAGCACGTTTTAGATACTAACTAGATTGTGTATGATTATAAGAGAAAGGTAAATAGCCAATATTTTACTGTTTGTCACTTTATATGTACAAATATTGCTTTCTAATACAGTCAAAATGATTTAATTTGTATGTATACATATAATGGGAATATTGATTAACGTTCAGTATATGCAATTGTCATGGGGAGGGTCATGTTTCACAAAATGGGACAAAGAGAGGGGGTCACTTTTTACAAATGGAGAATGAGGGGAGGGTCACGTTTTTCTTAAAAGACCATGTAAGATTTCCCCGGCCCTCCCCCCCACCTTGTAAATACCTGTCAGTCCTTATAACCAACAGTCATTTTATCTAAATTTAACACTTTGTATATCACATGATTGTATATTACAATGTTACAGTATCACTTTGATCAATAATGTGAGGTCAACATACTTTTGTAATATCTTTTAAGAGAGACTGTCTCTTCTTGTCGTCAAATTCCACTGTGGATTCAGTTCCACCAACGATAGAAATCACATTATACGGTCCAGTGCTAGGAATTTCTAACGTGGCTGCAACCAACTTGACGTCCACATCTTCATTCCACTTTGAATACTTTCATGTAAATAGAAAGAGAAAATGTTTTGAATATCTTGATCTAAAATCGAAAACTATGACCACTTTTCGGCCCATTGAAGACATTTCTATTGTAAATTGGCTATATATTGTGACTTTATGATAATATACTACATTTAACAGTTCATATTTATTGTTTTATTTGTTAGTTTTTGAGAATTGGGTCATTCATGCCTCGTACACTTACCTTAACAGATGTCTTCTCACTTATGTTAGTCGATGAAAACTCTATACGACCTCCCGACAAATGTGCTATTCCCTCTCGTTCTTGTCCTCCATAGTTTCCTTTGTTGCCCACGTCGTCATCGGAACTAGAATCTGACGAATGACTGTAAATTTAATAGAAAATCTAATTTTAAAAAGGTGATTATAAATGGCCCAATCCACAACCGTGAAATTTGTTCTTTATACGTCCCTTAACCAGTAGATGCAAAGCTAACTGTTCATAATTGCATGATAAGTAAGAAAAAAGTATAAACATGCAAACGGTGTACGTCGTCCCGGGCAGCCATAAATTTCCAGTTATACTGCCTATATATTGTTCTCCCTTCTGGGGATTATGACGTCATAGAGGGGAGCGTCTTGCCCTGTTACTATAGTAAGCAATGGCAGGCAAGAGTAAGTCAGAATTTATCTTAGCGTGGTGAATCTTCTTTCAATGACGACTTTACCGTGTTCGATGGATTAATTGGGCTTTTTCTGTTGGTGTAGTGTATACAATAGCAATAGAGAAATGCAAGTGATTTTGGAAAGCACCCAATTGATCACCGAATTATATTGCCGATTCGCACCTCAATAAAACTAAGAAGTTCAACTGCTGTTACACGTCGATATCAAAATGCCTCTTATGATAACCAGAATGTATTGACTCAAACAAAATTCGAATCAAGCATAATGATTCGATTGCCTATATTTTGCGTCCCAGAAGTTCAATGGATTTGCGAAGCAGGCCTTTGACTACTGTACCTTGGCGAGACAAAAGACACATATAGTTGTCTATTTATGAAATGAGAGTGACCTATAAGTGTCTCACAGTTTTCGTTGTGGTCTTGTATTTAACATTCTTGGCTCGTGACCGAGGGTTTACATCTATTATGTTCGGCCAGGGCTGTCTAGGGTACGATACTCTAGACTTACGGAGCATAATTATGAGTCTAAGATGACATTGTACAGTTGGACTGAATAGAAGTAGGCCGCATCAAGTTGTTGGGTTGTTGTGTGTTTTTTATTCCGGTATACAGGTGATTATTAGGGATATTTAATTATCGACTCGAAACACTTGTTGAATCGAGTTACAACGGCAACAGTTTGTTTCGGGTAGTAATTGCTAAATTAGAAGGACCATCACAGTCAAACGTGACCGATCCCAAAGCTGAAGTTGTGTACTCGGAGACCACAAGTTAAATTATACTGCAAAATTCTTAAAGTCATACAGAAATAATGTTTGCAACTTTAAAAAAGGAACCCACACAGTTCGGGGCGAACGTGGTTTCAAACTACTTGTTCGATATTTCGCTAATAGCCATTCAGTGAGGTCACGACCTTTATTACTGACGTCATTATTATTGTCCATTCATATAGAAAATAATGAACACATCGCGATATTTGATTCGATCGCCTGAGTTCCAGAGTTGTTGAGATACTTTCATTTTCATGTTTGCTTTCAAATACATTGACAGACAGACAGACAGACAGACAGACAGACAGACAGACAGACAGACAGACAGACAGACAGACAATCAGTGTCAGTCAGTCAGTCAGTCAGTCAGTCAGTCAGTCAGACTGGTCGACTGACAGACAATTTCTAACAGTACCTTTCAACAGTGCTGACATCACCATATCCATCCATTGAGACCTGAAAGAGGCAGAAAAGAAAAGAATTGTATCTATAATACTAAATGGAAGTTGTGTATAGGGTATTCTTTAAATGAAGATAATAGATTACAAAAATAGTAGTGGAGCTATATACGCTCGACTGCTTTATGTGATACATGTATTTTACAAATATCTTAATTAATATTATTTTGACAATTAATGTGGCAGATTTAACTAACTATAACACAAAATTGCACTGAACTATTTGGAACTTTGGGGATATTTGCATTTAGAGCAATATTGCAAAAATGGTATTGAAATCATGAAATTACAACCATTATTCGTGGTAAAATTGAATAATTTTAATGTTTTAAGAACACCAGTCCTGCATTTTTTCAATAAGCCAAATAACCTTTAATTTAACAGATTTGCCACGTGACTTTCAACGCAGGTAAATTCTCTAATATTTGACAAAATGCTCACTTTGATTATATTTTACATTTGATTACATTTCATTCATTTGTCATGGATTTCATTTATGCCCCAAAATGCCTAGTGCAAAACTGATCATTTTGAAGTAATTATCTATCATCAGTCGAAGGTGCGTGTAATATATAAATTAAAATATATCATGCAAACTGGAAAATGAAATGGTATTGAATGAATATGTAGTAAACAATATTATTTGTGTGTTTGGTGAGTGTTGCTTTTAACTGAAAAGTGTAAACTCACTATTATTTAAGTAAAGTCATAAATTTACCAGAGACAACATTACAGATTGGGAAAAATGACTGTTTTCACCATGATTACCGCTAGCATTATACCAAAATAGTCGCAATTGTTTTCTATATAGACCTCGTACGCCGTACGAGTTATTTTGTTCGTACATGACAACATCTCTGTTACATTTAACATATAACATTTTTTTCAGTTTCTGAATCACTTGCCAATGTCGATAATAGGCCACTTGTCGCTGATATGGTAAAGTGTTTATGCAAATTTACAACGTTTGCATGCGTTATTGTAATTTGATATACTTGTATTCCTTGCTACCATATAAGATGTAGAATGTGTATGCATAGTAATTTTCAAAGAAACATACCTGTGATAGATTAGTTGGTCTATTTGAGCTCGGAGACTGGCCAACCCTATTCTGCAACAAAACAAGCACACACAAGCAAAAAGTATTGAACAAAGGAAACATACACTTTAAGAGATTTATCAAGAAATTGTATGTATGTATGTATGTATGTATGTATGTATGTATGTATGTATGTATGTATGTATGTATGCATGCATGCATGCATGCATGCATGCATACATACATACATACATACATACATACATACATACATACATACATACATACATACATACATACATACATACATACGATATGTGATCATATAGATATGTGATCATATGATATGTGATCATAGATATATATGTCTACGATGAACGAATGAAATTCAACTTACATGGTTTGCGCCACACCCTAGGATACTAAATAGACTGGTTGCCATTGGTCACTATCGCGTATTCTAGTGTAAAGAGAGAAATTAGAACATGATATATTTATGTATCATTTCAATAATATCGTCATTTAGGAATAGTGCTGACATAACAGAAAGAACTGTACGTCACATACATAAGAACTCTTTGTAAACATATCTTGTTCTAACGAATCATCCTGGCATGTGTAGTAGCCGTCACTTTCGTGTAACCATTTAACTGTTATTATTCAATGATAAAGTTGACTGTATGCATCAATATTACTTTCAATACGGTGAAGGTATCCATTAATGTTTCAACAGAGTTGAAAGGCAAATTTGACTGAGTCTGATGTGCAAAGGTACATGTACTTTAATTTGTATTTCAATCTATCGTCAAAATGTGGAATGGTCGATAACAATTTGTAAGTGTGACCTCAATTTTGACAGGTGGCATGGTGAATGAAAAGTCACTCGATTACGTAATTTACATAGCCGTCGGACGCCATTGTTGATACTCGATATACATGTATTCTGCTGCGGGTTACAAATAGTACTCATCAGCGGCTTGTATTTGTATTAGTCTGTGGAATCACACACTGACCATTAATTAAAACGTAAAACTAACATTGATTGCGTTGAATACATTATGAGTGTATGTGTGCATGTGTGTGTGTTTGTGTGTGTGCGTACATGTGCGTGTGTATGTGTCGTGGTGACACACTGGCTCACAATTAATAATACATGTAACAGTATAAGCCTGGCACGACTTTTCCTTAAATATATCGGTACATGGTTCAGTTACTACAGATATAAACAATACACGTTGTCATGTCAACGGCATAGCTAAATGACATGAAGTGAAGCAGGTGCATAATGTTATAATGAAAGTAACTCACTCAACAGTAAAGGAATGTCAAATTCTTACAAAGTACGCGTTACTGTGGCCATGTGGATGAGGATTGAGTATTTATTTTTAATTTTCATTTATAAAACATCGTTATCAGGATTTTTACTTAAATAATCAATGTAAAACAACATTGACAAAGTCTGTTTTTGTAACTCAATACATTGCAAAATGCTACCAAAGTAAAAGTTTGTTATTATACGTACAATAACAAAGATTTTACACATTTATTAATATTTTGTAATTTACTGAGTTACAAACAAGAACTTGGCATACGTTGTTTCACATTGCTTTTCAAGTAGCAAACAATGATAAAATTGTATAAATTAAAAATGAATACTTAATCCTCATCCATATGGCCATTTTAATTAACTGAATGTCAGCAGTGAAAATACTTTTAAAGTGATTTTGTTAATATTTACAAGCGCTTGAAAGGATAGTGAAGAATAATGACCATATTTTCGATGCTAATGTCGCGTTACGATCGTTACGTTTTGGACAATGAAGGCAAAATTGTTATCATGTCAATACAGTAAATAGTTCAGAAAATATAAGCTTATAAAATGTCAACTGTTTGAGTGAGGTAATAAACAACGTTAATGTTATTTATTATTTGGTTGTTTAGCGTTATGTTATGACATTGTAAGACTACACAAGTTCGCTATCGATGCACACCGCCGCCTTGTGATTATAAATATAAACTTATATGTACGACTTTTTCAACAGTCAAAAAATTAAAAACAAAATACATCATCAACGCCATTACTGCTTGTGATACTTTCTTGTATAACACTTATAAGTATGGATCGGGCAATATTATTAGGAATCGGTGTGTATTTACCTGCACTATGACATCGTAGTGGCTAGACGTTCCCGCCGTCAGAGAGGACCCTTCGAAAGTAACGAGATGTCGTGTATAGTGCTCTGCATTGGAAACATGCACCCGTTTTACTTTTGTTTTTGAACCCATAATGCACGTTATTTGTAATCTTACAACCAAGTAAGGTCACCAATTCAATTCCTTGGAAATTTTCCAAGGAAAGAAAATTGAAACAACACACACGAAGGGCAAATATGCTTACACAAGGGATAATGTCGAATGAGTAAATGCGTACGAATTTGTACCCCCTCCCCCAAGGATTTTATAGGCAACCCTCTCAATGCAAGGTCGTATATAGAGATGACAAACATTTAAACCGATTTCTTTCCATCTAGCAGATGAAAGTCGTGGTGGTGTTCAATCTGAGAACTAACGCCACCTAAAAATAAGTATGCACTAGAAAGAGTGCAGTAACTCAATCGCTTCCAACTATGAAACATTATAATGATATCTGTGAACAAGTAAACTGTGTTACGTCACAGTGTAATTGAATGGCTGAGAAACAAACACTTGTCACTGTACTTGATTTAGGCCACGGTATTGTCTCAAACGATGTTATATCGACGACCTTGCAAATAGCTAGCCATCTTTGTTGGTTCACACCCTGCAGCTAGTTTTACCGGAAACCTCATTGTTTGATCATGAGTTCATGAAGGACTTTCACAAGGTAGCAAATTTCACTTTAGGGCAAAATTTCACAATACTTCGATAATAGTGCTTCATTCTGTCATCAAATCATCATCATCATCATCATCTCTCTCTCTCTCTCTCTCTCTCTCTCTCTCTCTCTCTCTCTCTCTCTCTCTCACTCACTCTCTTCTCTCTCTCTCACTCTCTCACTCTCTCTCTCACTCTCTTCTCTCTCTCTCTCTCACTCACTCTCTTCTCTCTCTCTCTCACTCTCTTCTCTCTCTCTCTTTCTCTCTCTCTCTCTCTCTCTTTCTCTCTCTCTCACCCACAATAGTCTAATTCAGTATCTAACTCACACACTCACTCACTCACTCACACACTCACTCACTCACTCACTCACTCACCCACTTTCTCAATTGCAAGTACTTGGACAACGTACGAATAGATTAAAACGTCACATTTTTCCGGAACATAAACCCTCAAATGATTAGAACAATTTGTATTAGGACGTCGACTGCACCCTAATAAATCGTTGCATGGCAATTTATGTTTTGACATCCATTTCTTTGCTTCCGTTGTGTGTGTGTGTGTGTGTGTGTGTGTGTGTGTGTGTGTGTGTGTGTGTGTGTGTGTGTGTATGTGTGTGTGTGTGTGTGCGTGTGTGTATGTGTTTATGTGCCCGTGTCTCTGTATGTCTGTGTCTGTATGTCTGTGTCTGTATGTCTGAGTCCATGTTAGTGTGCCTATTAAAGTCTGGCTGTGTCTGTCTGCGTTTACCTTACTAGAAAAGATATTTCAAAATATGGTTACAGGAAGCCCAAGGCGTAGCTTAATCAAGGCTTGTGTAGTCGTCTGAGTTGCAGGTGAAAGTTTTCATTGAGTAAGAAAATAATACACATTATGACGTCATACTAAATGTGTAAACAACACTACCGTTTATAAGTTTGTACAAAGCACATGTATGCCCCAATGATCGATCGTGTGTACTTAATACAATGAGTTTGCAATCGATGTAACCGCATTGTCATTGTTGTGAGCAGGGACTCTTAATACAAGACTTAGTATATTGTTTTGCCTTTAAATCGGGGTTCAAATGTATAAATCCAGTGTCAGATAAAACACTAACAATTAAATCCTTGCTACATCGTCATTTCAGCGATTACTTTAAAACCTGTAAAAGATATAGCATCCAGCCAGGGTGACTGACGCTCGAAGCGATTATAACACACTCATTTTAAATTTGATTCTAGCTTTAGGAAGTATTAACTGGGGTAGAGATTATTCTCTGCTCGGTTTCATAATTTAATATAATCGACGAACTATTTGTGCTCGCTCGACATTATTCAATCATTATTTGTTCTATTTTTGTGTATTCAGGAAGTTAAACGATAGAGATGAATGCGTTTGGAAAATGAAAGTTCTTTCATGTATTATTAATTAATGGTATCGATTGGCAATGTCGTCTAAAACTTGTACTGTTATCTAATAAATAGGGGGATGGGTAGGGAAAGAACTGGATCGGACAGTGTCTTCACTTTGGAAAATAATAACCATTCCAGCATTCACAAAGGAAAACGTTTTAAAAGATATGTCGAGAAAAACTTACCTCGATGGCCTCAAAGTTCTCCTTTTCGTCGCATTTGTAATCATTTCAAGGAAGAACCGGGTGCGGGTAGCTAGGTGAATATCGTGATGTCGACTCGGAATATTGCATGAGGACCGATTAAAATTGTAACCATGGAGACGTTGTCTTTTTTGATGTCTGATTCGTCATCATTTTTGAATTGTAATTGTAAGAATGGTTATCGCTGCTATAAAGGCTTTACATGTAGTCTACGTCACCTGCAGTCAGCTGAAATGCCTCACATTCTCCTACATAATGACATAATGTCACTATAGTTACCGGGACGCCAGTCGTCACGGTATGGCGCCCTCTTTAGGTTGCTAACAGTTGAGATTTGCAAAGAATGTTTTCACAGTTTATATTGATTTCTACAATTGTAAAATAAATAAGTTAAGAAGCGTTAAGGGGAGATTGTTCACTTTGCCTTTTTCACAACTGCTTTTAACAGAATTTCATAAGTAATATTGTTATTATCTAACCCAAACAAATATTGATTCACCCATAATACGTAAAAACATATCTGATACAAGTCGATGTCGATGTGATATTTTGCTTGGTACAATAAATTACACCAAAAAAGAGTGATGAAAACACTGTATCACTTTCAAAAGATAAGAGATATGGTATAAAGAGACGGTGAATTTATTTCTTCTGTATGATTCCCTTTCATTTGACCATTGGCCTATTATAACAGTATTTGCATATTACATTGATATTCAGCCAAGTACGTGTGGCAATACAATTCGCCGGAATATAGCCACTGAGTCAGTGCTATGGATTGCAGGGACTGTACGTGTAGCCGCTGTGTGGTATATTGGAATCCGTGGGCTATTTTTTTGAGAGGTGTGATATACAGCGGCGTAGGAGACTGACAGTTCAGTAACACGCTGAAACTTGACCTTCAATCTCTTGGGTAATAAATGGTTTGGGTTTGTTAAATGTACTTTCAGTCCTGTCAATAGCATTAAGAACTCACAAACCGTGATTCATTTGATACTTGTGGAAACTATTTACTATAACATGAAATACCAGTGGCCGGGACGAATGGACACTGAATTGGGGTAAAATGGAATAAAGGGTGTGTACCACACCAATTAGCTTGTCACGTACTGGTGACATAAATAAACGGTACATCACATGTTATTACAGTTGCCAGCTAACTCGAGCTTTGGGCAAGTTTATATACGGTGGATGGTTAATATTGTTTGAACATCAATAACATTACTCCTTAGTAGATAATATTACAACTTAGTAAATATTCATATGAAATATTATTTCACTTAAAACACGTTTCAGTACCCCCGTTTATAATACTTGCTTTTAGGAAGGAGACGGATTATCCACGGGGGGGGGGGGGGCACGGTGATATTACAGCCGGTTGGTCGAGGTAGACGTGCACCAAATATGCCACCTTATAGTATCAAATTAGAAACCTGCCTGAGATTCGCTAATTAACATTCCTTATGTAGTACGTCCAAGTCATATCATTAATACTGTAACGAATTAAAGGGGGACCTCTAATGTTAACTTAACCCTCCTCCAATGTTTCTCTCTCTCTCTCTCTCTCTCTCTCTCTCTCTCTCTCTCTCTCTCTCTCTCTCTCTCTCTCTCTCTCTCTCTCTCTCTCTCTCTCTCTCTCTCTCTCTCTCTCTCTCTCTCTCTCTCTCTCTCTCTCGCTCGCTCGCTCGCTCGCTCGCTCTCTCTCTCTCCACTCCGTACACGGGATCGACTTGAAACGTGAAACCCATTTAAAACTTACATTTACGCTTGCTTTTCAAAGCTTGGAAATATTACCTCAAAAGCTATGAATAACCTAAAAATTGCCTTAATAGAAACAAAAAACTCCAAGGAAGACCCCAAGGACTCCCTCACCCCCAAAGGTCACTCATACATTCAACCAACAATCAGATGCACCAACCTTTTTACTGTCATAATTGTAATACACTTTTCGTAAATATTTTTGCCCTATGCTAATTTGAGATGATATTGTCTTTTAAAGAATCTGATGTGAAATGTTTGCCAAGATAGTCTAACATTGCCTTAAAACTCCAAATCTCCCCTACCAATGATACTACCATTAGATGTGCTGACCTTTACTATAATGATGGCATTTAACTTTAAAGACCATATTTCAACCCTATGTAAGCTATAAAGAATAGTTTTTGATCCTTGATGGTGCTGGCTTGTAAAGCTTGGAGGTTATTGCTTGAAAGTTTCTGAATAGCCTAAAATTGAGAAACCTCCAGAGCGTCTAGGAGGAGACCCCTAGGACCCCCACAAGGGATAGACATATCCCAGCCTCAAGCTCTCAAGCTCTTCCCCCTTCCTCTTACTGTCAAGATGCTATTAAACTTTATTTAAAGAAATATTTCAACCCTCTGTAGTTGTTTTTTTTCATGTGGCGCTGTCTTGTAAAGCTTAGAAAATATTGTCTGAAAGTGTCTGAATAGTCTCAAAATTGACTTTTCAGAGTAAAAAGCCCCCAGAGCTTCTAGGGGGAGATCCCCTAGGACCCCACAAGAAATGGACATATCCCAGCCTCAAGCTCTCTCCCCCCCCCCACCTCTTCCCCCTACTCCGATCCGATCCATCTTACTGTCAAGATGCTATTAAACTTTATTTTAAGAAATATTTCAACCCTATGTAGTTGCTTTTTCATGTGGTGCTGTCTTGTAAAGCTTGGAAATTATTGTCTGAAAGTGTCTGAATAGTCTCAAAATTGACTTTTCAGAGTAAAAAGCCCTCAGAGCTTCGGGGGGAGACCCCTAGGACCCCCACCACCACCATCACCACCACAAGAAATGGCCATATCCCAGCCTCAAGCTCTTCCCCTACCTCTTACTGTCAAGATGCTATTAAACTCCTTTTGGAATATATTAACATGTGTAGTCAATAATTATAGGATCTTATCAAGTATTTGCAAGATGGTCAAGCAGTCCACACTGAATCACGATCAAAAATACATGTCATGTGAATATGATATATGGGGGTGTCATCATGTTTTAGAATTAAGTGATGGGGTGAGCCTGTTTTAGGTTTTACAGATGGGGGGGGGGGGTCAGTGACTTTTTGTCAGCCCGATGGACAAATCCACCAACCAACCAACCCCAACCCCCCAACCCCCCAGGCTGGAGAAACTGCCGGTCCCTTATTAGCGCTTACGCCAACAGGCGACAATTATGATAATCGGACTTTGCGTGGCAACCGAGAAGTTTTGACACTAGTATAAAAGAAACAATGTTTGATAGTTCTTTTTATAAATTATTTACAGACAGAGAGAGACAAGCAGCCAAACAAACAAACAAACAAAACAGACAGACAGACAGACAGACAGACAGACAGACAGACAGACAGACAGACAGACAGACAGACAGTCAGTCAGTCAGTCAGTCAGTCAGTCAGTCAGTCAGTCAGTCAGTCACAACAGCGACATAAGGTTGCATATTTAATCATTCTTCGATAATTAGGCAATATCGTAAGTTTGCAAGGTCAAATTACATATAGTTTTATGAATTAATTTTCCAATTAAAAAATTTTGTATTCCAACAATGTGTGTACTGGGGAACAAAAATCAATGGATTTTCCTTACGGGAGGCATTCAGTTTACATCTAGTTGGTAATTAGGCAATAGTATCTTAATGCACACTTCAAATTTGGTATAATTTGGTATTTACAATAACAAAGGATACAGGAACAACAACTCACACAGTTCAAATCTGGTTTCATAAATTATTTATCAAAGTACTAATTATGTAAGATTATTGTAATGGGACAAACTAACATCACTGGAACATTGTCATGGAAGAAACGAGCATTTCATTATAATGTGAGTTTCAAGATCACCTGAATAAAGGGATTTTTCTATGTTGCTGCTTTCCGATTTGCCAATTATATGCATTTGAATTGTAAGGACTGGTCTAATATTAGACATTGTCTATAATAACTAAGTGATAAAGTTCACTCAACTTCACAACAAAATAGTTATTAATTGGCTAAAAGGCACGACCTTTGCTAAAATCTCAAAACACCTTCGTATAGTTGATGCCATAGCACGTCATAGAGGTCATACAAACTATATACACAGTCAGTTGCTGTTTGAGGTCACACAAAGTTCATAAGACCATATATGGAGGTAGCTGAATCATGTGATTCTACCTACATGATAAGACTGATGCAGACTAGACGACACGGTAGATAGCAACATCGAACGCCACATCTGATTCAACGACATTATCTTAATTGTATTGCTATTCACCTTGCTACCACAATGAACTTGAAAGATTGTCAGGTCGGTACATAAAGATTATGTTCTTTTATAGAGTACACTTTTTGGAAGTACCTGTACACGATCCGTGACTGTCAAGCTGGCAGAGTGTTGATCTCGTTAAACTGAACACTTACACATGACAAGACAAGACAAGACAACTTTCGACACAAGACACCTAGAAGATAAATAATAAAAGACTTGTTATCATTTGTTAGTTACAGTTATGCACACGTACTTCAGTGGTGTTCTCGACTGTTGGACCCGAGTCAACTTTGACATGTACATACATTAACCCTGACAGGGAGGTAGCTAAATGGTCCAAAATTGAACAGTTGTGGGGCAAAGTGCTAGATTTAGCACTTCGCCACTTTTTGACAAAGTGCTAGATCTAGCACTTCGTCAGTTTTCGCCGAAGTGCTAGATCTAGCACTTCGCCAGAAAACAACGAAGTGCGGGACTGTAAACAACGAAGCGCCTCCAACGGCTTGATATAACGTGGTCGATAAATGTCACATACATGCGTCATGTCATGTCAGTAGTCCGTGTACATGGTCGTGTGGCGCACGATCGACTCCAAAACTTATCTTTGGCCGATTGTAACAACGACACGATTTATCTGAAGTTTGTTAAATGTTTGCCGAGTAAAACGGCCGGTTGAAACTTCACGTTGCTGTGACAGGTAAATATAGGGTGCAATTGCATATTAAAGTGCTAGCTTTAATATCACATTAGTGGGGCCATATGAATTACACAGGACCATTCAATTTTTAAGGACCAACTTTTTCTATAGCTCTGCTAGACATCCGAGTTATATACCTAAACTTGAGTACTTATCCAAACTGAGCCAAACTGATGCGTTGCATCATGGGAGTCAGCAAATACGCATATGACATGTATTAGATGAACAATAAATATTCATGGATCCTACACAGATTATTACCTAAACCTAAACATGAGTATATATTGTCCATCTAATACATATTCATATAAAATGATTCCAGTGAGGTAACGTTGAATGACCAATGAGTGTGAAACGAGTTTCGAAAGATTATAGTGTACATGGACTATAGTCGTTGGTTGTACCATTTTGTGTAAAGGAGAATGTCACGGCAAGAACTATAACAGTTTTCATAACTCCTGGTGCTTGTAACTCATTTCAAATAGTTACAAATTCGCGCGATTCTCAAGAAGAACTTAATTGAATATTTTTTTTCTCATTTATCGTTTATTGTTCAGTACAAGTAGTTTGCATTGACACACTCTCTTATCAGATTCAGCAGACATGGGTATGTGATAGTAGAACATGAAATGCAATATTCATGTTGGTCCCAAAGTCCTTACAATAAGTGCCTTCCAGTAAAATGACCAGTGTTCTAGAGAACACCGCTATATATCATTTATCTTTAGTTTAACCCACTGTCTTCATATAGGAGTGGAAGAATATTGGATTTCCATTATCAACCACCAGTAATGAGGCAGCCAAAATGTATGATGCTATCATAACACAGGTGAGATAATTTAGCTTCGTTTATTTATTTTGCAATGGAAATAGAAAGGTGAAACGTTTGTAATATTGTTTGTTCTTTGTGTCTGTGGCTTTATTGTTATGAAATAAACTGATTTGATCACAGATGAGATACGTGACGTCATTTGACAATAAAACGCATGTCGGGGATGCTTTTCCTGAAAGTTTAAGCTATATTACGACACATTACTATAAAATATCTCCAGCGATGTTAAACCTCAAAACAAGTCACATAGCATGGTGTTAAAGGGTTGGCTTCCTTCCCTTCAGACCCTCATTATACATCGACAATCTCATCATAACAAATCAACTTACAATCTTAGATGCATCCAAAAACATACATTTTTACCGACACATATAGCTTGAGATATTATTTATTTTCATAATTTGTGTTTTATCTATGTAAAAGTACAAGTTGGGCAGCAAATTGTCTCAGTACTTTTCCATTTAATTTCCACCTCTGTGAGTGAACTTGGAGTTCATACTTATTGTGAGCAGGTTCGTCTATTCGCTCCAAACTTTGCCAAGTACTTTTGTAATATTGGGTCATCTTCTAGTCTTCAAGGAAAGCGTTTAATCTGTTATCTTCTCATGGAGTTAAGACAGTATTTGACGACCATACTCGATTATAAAACGACCACGTTTTAATGATTATAATTGTGACCTTGATGTCAATAGTTTGCCTAAGATTTTCACACTCTGGCATTTATGAAAAGCACGACATTTCAATGCTATTTATAGTTATTTGAATAATTATGAAGTGTAACTGTGTAAGTGGAATTCTTTTATTTTTATTACAGTACATGACTGGATATAATGATGACGTCATTGGTCATATTCCACAGTGTATGGAGAAGATGCTGACAGCAGATCCCGATTTTGGTAAATGTTAACTTGATACTGTAATTATTCCCTGAGATTAATAATAAGGGAACTAACAGTAATTACAGGGGGTACCGGGAGAAATCAAGCCCGAACATTTGTGTAAAATGTGACCCATGCCTATTCCATTTTCTAGGAAGTGATCACCCCTCAATTTTCTTGCTCACAGACATGACTTTCCTAGCTGTTACAATATTTTAAAACATGGGTTGATATGATGTCAGATGTGAATAATCACATAAGTCTCACAATGATTAAGACTCGGTCCCACCGCTGCCACCACAACAGTAATTTTATAGGAAAAAACCACTACTACCACCTCAGTGAATTTATGTGATGAAAATGTATTCATTAATACCTGTGTTTGGATCTAACTGGACAGAACTCCCATAGACTAATATATGGGAGCATTATTGGCATTGTCAGGATCGAGGTCAATATCTCCACTCCACCACACAAAATATTACAACACTGTCCCCTTCACTCCTGTGATACCATTTCCTCTCCTGACACAAAAACTAACAATTGACTCACTACATGGTTGTCGGCGATCTGTCTGGTATGATTTGATATAACAATACAATAGTGGAAGTGATGGCATGTGGCAGCAGTTGGATCTATTTTCTTCTAACATATTCAACTAGGCTTTAATGTTGTACAATCTGATGTATCAGCATCGATTTATTTGAAAAACTTGTGTGCATAAAATCTCCAGTCTCACTTTTTCAAATTTCTACAGCTCTTGGTCATGCTTTTAAGAATACACTAACAGTGTTAGGTGTTGGTACTAATGTCTGGAATAATCCTACACTAAAGACCGATATCGACATAATGGTAAATCTGGCACAGAGTAATAATACCTCTCACCTGGAAAAACTGCATGTAGATGCTGTTAAATCATTATCAATGGGGTGAGTACAGGTGCTTAGGTGGAGAGGCAAGCACCGTAGATCACTTTTGTATGTCACTTTTGATATAACGGAAATAAATTATGTTTCATAAAGCTTCACAAGTGAACTCTTGTTGAGAAAAGCTTTCATAAAGTCATTTTATACCCCAATTAGTTATTCGACGTGTTGAATCGACATACATAGATGCTCTCCAAGTGACACTATCCCCATAACAGAGGTCATCAACTGTATAGGGCCAGTATCAGCCTTCAGATATCTGTTACAGGTTATACCTGATTTCTAATGTGATATAACTTCAAGGTTAAAGTGTTCTCATGACTTCCTTCTTACTACTGTCCCTAATATCTTCATAATCCCGACCAGACGACCTTCCAAATTAACACATACATCAACCGTAATATATATTCCATCCTCACTAGGTCCTTTCGGATATTGCATATGTACACTATACATCCTGTACAAAATGTTATATCAATTTTCAGGAACTTTAAAGGTGCCTGTGACAAGTGGGAAGAACTTCTGCTTTATCATCCAACGGATGCAATGGCATTGAGAAGCCATTATCTGGCATGTTTGTATACAGGTGAACCACAAAGGGTCAGAGATACATTCGCTAGTGTTTTACAAGACTGGGAGACTTCAGATTTGTACAGGTAATAGTATGTACTTGAGTGATTAGACTGAAGTAACAGTGTGAATGAAAACACGAACGAGCAAACAAACAAACAAACACACAAACAACCATACATGTATGCAGAAGCTAGAACAGAGGGCCAGATTTGTTGTCTATTGCAGCATGAAGACAGCAGTCACGGAGATGCCATGATAAATGTTGTACGTGCTGCACTGTTTTGTTAGTGACTACCAATATTCAAAACATACATACAAACCTCTTCTCTCTAATTCTCCTTTAGAACACACGAAGTTCTTTCACACATTTCATTCATCGCTGCATGAATACATGTATGCATTGCCATGGGATCAGTGGCCATGACAAAAACTTTAGTCGTTACTTTGCCAAATTCGGTGCATCGTCTTGCAATGCTTACGAGCAAAGTTACCAGAACTTTGGTAACCAGAATATGGCGTATTCATTCATTCATACATACATGTATGTTTTGGTTATTTGCATGTTATGGCAGATGGATGGATTTATGGTTTGTTGGTTATTTATTTGGTTGGGTAGTTCATCGGGGAGATGGAGGGTGGGAGAGATGGTTGAGTGAGTGGATGGATTGATGGATGGATGGATGGTTGGATGGATATGATGGACGGATGGGTGTGTCGAGTTTGTACTCATCACAGAGTACCATTATTAAACCTGAAAAAATTGGACCAATTATGAATACAGTGACTTTTCTTCATTATGTAGCACTGTCAAGGGTTTGTATGCTTTTGGCCTTGAGGAAACCTATTTGTTTGCTGCAGCTGAAAAGGAAGCCAGAGAGGTATTTACTGTATAATAACCTTAAAATATAAAAAAAGAATACTGGGCAGATTGCAATTGGTATGATATTTGTTGAAGATGTTCTTAAGGATTAGTGGATGAAGACCTATTACGGACATGATGATCCAATCAGTGACATGCAATTTAGTTCTAATTTTTTTTTTATCAAAAAGTTATTTTTCGAAATCTACTTGGCTGATAGGGTTGAAATTTAACGTAAATATTTGTACACGAGTTAGTCTGCAGATGTACTACACGTCGAAACAACTGTCACTTGCAACAGTGATCACGTCCTTAGCAGCAGGTAAATGGTAGTATAATCTGCAAAGGTATCATTGTTGTATTGGGAAGAGAAGTGAATACACGTTCAAAACAATTTATACAAATGTACAAGATCACGCCTAGAGAAAAAGTCAAATGATGGTGCATATGAAAAAGACAGCATCAGATATAGATAGACAAGTGGATAAAAATCCACAAAAATGAACATATATTTCTAGCAACACGACCACGCCCATAGCAACATTTACAACAATTACCCCATCTATCATTGGCCAACCACGACAGTTGTTCTAAAACGCAATTTCCCTGGGGAATGCACTGATTAAAATTTATGCTTTCTTAGGGTCTTGAATTAAACCCAAAAGAAACATGGTCTTTACATGGAATAGCTCACGTAAAGGAAATGCAGGGACGTCCTGATGAAGGCATAGAATTTGTCGAAAAGAGAGAAAAATACTCTGAGGTAAGATACACTATCATCCACCTCTTTCTTGTGTTCTTTCATACGAACATCAAGACTTCTTCCTGTTTCTCTATGTATACTTTGTCACACGACTGGTATGAAATCTTGTATATACAATCACTGACTTTATCACGTTCAGGTTTGCCTTTAGGATGGACTAGGATGTTCCGCAAGGTGGCAAGTGGTCTCATCACTGTGTTAATGCCATACTGTTTACATACCCTGGCTAACGTCTCTGCTACTTTCTCCACATATGGAATCACCACCAGACACTTTGTCTTTTTCTGTTGAATCTTGTTTAGATCTTGACTTCTTTTTTGTTCTCACTTCCAAATCTTCTTGGACTCTCATTATTGGCCACTCCGGATAACTAATAAATAAATCTTTTCAGAGCCCTTTTGATGTGTTCATCCTCTTTGATTCTGTCCTCCTCACAAGTGATGATGTTCTTACTTCTATTTAACAAAGTTCTTATCACTCCCAATTTTTGATGGAGAGGATGATGGGAAACAAAATTCAAGTCCTGGTCTGTGTGGGTTTTCTTACGGTAAACCAGTAACTTAACAAAACCATCCCCAAGTCTTACAATGAGGGTATCGAGAAATGGAATCTGACCATCTACTTCCGGTTCATGGCTGAATGTTATACTACCAGTTGGATCCACTTTGTTGATGTGTTCTGTAAGATTCTCCACCTTCCCTTTCTTTATTTTCTTCAGGATGTCATCCAGATATCTTTTCCATAACGAGTGTTTGCAGTTCAGTGAAGTTGTGATTATGGCCTGTTTTTCTAAGTGCTACATAAAAAGGTTGGCAACAATAGGAGACACTGGACTACCCATAGCCGTGCCAAATACTTAAAAGTTAATTATAACAACATAACATTTTTATTCTCTTCAATGTATATAGGGCAATTTCTTACATGGACATGTAATATGGCATTTAGCACTCAACTATATAGAAAAGGTATGTATCTGACATAGTAGAAAAAAATATTTTTAATGAAACTGTATCCTTGTATTAAAGGAGTTGACCAGGTGATTATTTCATTGCATCATGCCTTTGTTTGACTCTAGTAGAGATATACCAAGCCATGTAGTCAATGAAAACTCATTCAGTGTACTTCTACACTGAGCCAATGCATCATGGGTGGCCATCTATAGAGAACAGTTGTTGTAACTTGCCAACATTTTTCAAGATAATTACTGATTATTGAAAAAGATATAATTAATCAAAGCGTAGGAGAGAATATTCAGAGGTATTAGACAATCGTGGTAAATAACAGTTTGATGTAAATTACGAACAAGCAAGACACAACTTTTCCATGTGCTACTTTGTTGTTGTTGTTGTTTGTTTGTTTGTTTGTTTGTTTGTTTGTTTGTTTGTTTGTTTCTGTTTTTTCGGGGGTTTTTTGTTTGTTTTTTACATTTTTACACACATATCATGAACAGTTGTGATTCAAATCATGGACCTTTCCTTAAATTTTCAAAAGACAACGATGTATTGTCCTTTGAAATGGGGTAAAAAATGGTATTTTCCAGGATTCTTTGTAGCCTGATACGTTAAGCTAATGTGGCAACAGTAAATGAAATATAGGAAATGTTAAATAAAATGTCACCAATTTATTATGAAAGGTAATCCGCCAAGTGTTCACCACTTCATCTTGGGGTGGGTGTTGCTGTTTGTTTCATTCCGGTATTTATAGGGTCCACTAATGCATTGTCGCTAACAACCCTATAAGATAATTACTTTCAAAATGGTGTTTAAAGAATGTGACAACAGTTACAACCTCTACTGGGTAAGAGGAAATTTACAGCAGTGTATAAGCAAAACATACTCGTACACCCCTGACGATACGTCAGAGAAAATTTGTGATTCGTTTCTAAAGAATGTCTGACTGTTAGTAGAAATTTTCATTTGTAAGTGAAAACATTATGAGTATATATAAACACTTTCTTGTTGCCTGTATTTTTATATCTTAAGTTTCTTAATAATATTCCATCATCTTTAACTTGTAGGGGGACTATGAGACAGCGCTGACTATGTATGATGATAAGGTAATTTGCATATCAACTTTTAGTACGATGGGTTATAAAGGGATATTTTCAAAAAAATATAATTTTTCTGGATTACTTTGATCAGTTGCTTCCAAACTCCCAGATTTTACAAGCAGCTTGTTTCATTACTGAGTCTTGGCAATCTATTACAGTGTGAAAATATAACTGATATATTATATTTTAATAACAACTTTTTTTTTTAATTCAAAGGAAATATTTGGCGCTTTTTATTTATATTCCATTTCAATACTTTCAAAAAATCACCTTTTTTTCTTATTTTTCTAATTTGTCCTCTACAGTTAAGCAAACTATTACACGAAGAACATGTTGCTACGGTGGACATCACTGATGCTGCATCACTACTCTATCGCCTGGAATTAGAAGGTGTGACAGTTTTATTGCCCTTTCCTACACACGCTGGAATATTTTTTTCAAAACAAATCTCAGTATCCACATTAAGCTTTTAGCTAGAGATTCGAAAGAGAATTGAGACCAAAGCTATGCATAATTTACTGTGTAAATAGTGTAATGCAAATCACATGTTGATTAAAAGGCGTTTTGAATTTGGATGATATCTTATAAGTCACCCATAAAATGATTCCACTCTCTCTTCATCAAGTGTTATCCAGATACTCTGATATACACAATGTGCATGTGCACACAAATAGACAAACAATACAATTAAATATTCTGTGTCTAATTTAATCGTATGTCCACATAATGTATAACCCTAGGTGTTAATGTAGGCGATAGATGGCACAAAGTTCATGAAGCAGCTTTGCCTCATATTGAAGACCAAGCTATAGCCTACAATGATCTGAATTACTTAATGGCTGCACAAGGAGCTAAACATAAAGATGTAGTAGATAGGCTGATGGACTCAATCAGAACCTATGTCAGGTATTACATTAATTCAGTATCATATATGATACATGAAATCTGATTACTTAAAGGAGAACGGCACTCCAGCAAACATAGACATTTTCATAAACTATGGGTCCTGGCCACTTCATGATTTACATCAGCTGCAATTACTTACCATTCGGAGAAACATCACGTTGATTGTATACCTTTATATGGTATCTTTGCAATGTGCCATTGCATGATGGCAGTCACTAGCTATAGAAATAATGTATTTATGTTTGCACACTATTGATGAGAGATGTTTACACTGAAGGCAATAAGCCCTCAGGAATCATGGATAATCACTATGCAACCATGAATATACTGTTCTTTAGTATGTTATATATATGGAGGGTTGGTATTTTTGTAAAGTTTTCGTTGAACAATCACTGACAGGAAAGTATGTGGTTACAATTGTAATCACTTTTAAGTTAAGATTGTGTTATGATATTTGATATCAGATCATGGAAATATATTATATAGATTGATCATACATGTATGATATGATAGTTTAAAATGGAGCATTTCAATAGTTTCTATGGAAATTTCTCTTGATATATGACAGTGATGTGAAAGATGAAAATAATGGATTTGTCAAGATATATAGAGATGTTGCATTACCAATGTGCCAAGCCTTCCAAGCCTACAGTGATGGAGATTACGGCTTGGCTGTAGACTTGATGACTCCAATACGGTATCAGATTTATCACCTTGGCAACAGTCGTGCACAGGTAAGTAATCACGAAGTTTTTATTTACCCAAGATCCAAGATGAAATCGTTGATTTACCGACACTACACATCATATGTCAAGTTAAGAACTAGACTGGAAAATATTTTCAAGTCATTTGTGCATAACATCATGACTTCATATTTACACAAACGACCTGGTGACTCAGGATGAAAGCTGGGAGCAATGCAAGCACTCTGACATTGTAGAACGTTTACTTATCTGGTTACACCTATTTTTGATAGCAACTTCACGAGTGTTTTTCTAACAAAGAATGTTCTTCTTCAGGGGGTTAAAAATTAGTGATGTTTGTTGTGCTGTATACTCTGGAACTGGTCTATAGCAACTAATCTGACTTGCGATAAGCAAATCAATGTAAAATTAGTGGAAACTATGGAATTCACTCCTCGAAATAATTTCAGTGCAAGCAGTTATCTGTCAACATCATGTGTTATAAAAAGCAATTATGTTAACTGTCACCTTTTTATAATGTAGAGTACTTTAGTGTACATTATATTCCTAATCATGGGATCCTGATTCCTGATCAATGATTCTTTTCTTTTGGTTGTATGTTCAGTTTCAAGTCAGAATATTTAGAGATCTGTGTACTTCACTATTGTCTCTAAAGTTGCTTGTATCAAATCTTGTTTGATTATACAGGCAGATGTATTCAACCTTTTCCTTATACACTCTGCTTTGAAATCGTCTGAAAAACGACATCAGCTGCTTGCAAGGTGAGTGATGAAATATCAAGTTATAAAACAGACTAAGTATTTTTGGTTTACTTGATTTTCGAAAGATAAGAAGACTTGGAACTTAGTACAGACAAAAGGTATACATATATCCTTTTACTTTTAATTTAGTTTAAACATTATTTATCTGTATGTAAGTTTATTATCTGATATGATATGCAGTGTACTGTATAACCAGTGTCATGTTTATGTCCGTGTATTTTGTACATGTATTCCTAGACTCTCTCACAGTCCTCGAAGCTTTGCATAAATAGCTAAAACTTTGGTTGTTTTGTATGTATCTACTGCATAATTGTACTTGTACACTAGTATCCCAGTATCCCTAGCCCTGTACTGTGCGCCCTCATCGATCACATAGGGATAACATTTTGTTGATGTGGTAGGCGTTGAGAGAGTCTAATGTATTCCTTGTCTGGATAAATTACAGTAAACATTTACCTTGGATGGACCTGTCAACTATTTTATTCTTCATTTTTACAGGAGCCTTTTGCGTGAGAGGAAAGCCCAGCGTGAATGTACTCCAATGACAGACAGACTCCTTGGATCCATTGTTGCTACTTTATAGCCAATTGACAACCAATCATAATTTTTACTAGTTTTTCCATTCTGTTTAGAAAGGGGGTTCTGTACGAAAATAACGTGCAACGTAAATTAACTCTGTCAGACAGACTCTTTGGAAATATACAAATCATGACAATAATATAGATTAACGCAATAATTAGATTCTGAGCAATGTGTATGATTAGTACAAAATATAATATCAGCCCATCGTTTTGCGGCTGATCTTATTTGTGATTTTTCAGAGAAGAGAAATAATTTCTGCAAATATCCTTAAACACTTTCATCATTTTAGTAAAACAATAATAGGTTCGTGTACCACGACCAAGGGTTAGTATTACTTAGGAATACCGATTTGCCTATTATTTACAACCTTAAAGGGTTAGCTTGTCGTTTTGAAATAGATGATATGTACAGTTTAGTGGGACTGAATACAAGGTTAATGTTATAATAAAGATCAGGCCAATATTCTAATGTGTATGGTTAATATCAAAATATCCCATTTTTCAATGATCATACAGACCACAAAGACCACATTATACATCAATTTCACCGTGGGAGGTTAATCTCTGCCACCTTTGTTGTGTTTAAGATTTGTAATGATGCTGGACTTAATATCTCATGTCATTGATACTTCATGTTGATCCTTAATCTCATGTGAGGGGATTAACACTGGTCCAGATAAAAAAAATCCAAATAACAGTTATTACACTATGAGCCAAGCCAAGTTATTGTCCTCGAACAGAAAACATGAATTCTATTATAATTTTATATACCCTGGTTGTCCTACGTCACGATAACCCATGTCTACGTCACTGGTTTTGCTGTGTCCCAAATGTTAGTCAAAACCTTCCAAATCGCCATCATTTTTCCCGACTTTTCATAAATTATGCTTGAGGTTAAATAATTATATTATAAATAATTCCCCAATATTTTTCTTCATTCAGTCGGAAAATACTCGTGATGACCTAACAATTGCTAGTCTTATCTTTTGATTTACGTATATCATACTTCATGTATCATGATCATAGTTATCACCAGGAATCAAAAGAAAACTAACTTGTGTCATCACATGCTATAAAGCCAATATCTTCTGAAATCCTTGCATTAAAGTCATCTTCAAACACATTGTATATATTTTTGAAATATGTATCCAGTCGAATTAATTCATTTTCTAGAATAGTTATGCCATTATTTTTATTTCGATACACAGACGTAGAATGTACACAGCATCAAATGAAATATTAATTTCAGAACCAAAACAATCTGCACTTGACAGCATCACTCATCATTGTATACGTTTAATACCAGCAAAACTAAACTCTGCTACCATAAGTCCCCCACTAGCTCTACCCTTACAACCTTCTTTTCTATCCCTTTTGTTTGAAAACATCATAAACTGTGGAAACTATGTGCTGGTACCTTTATCTTGTGTAAGCCATGTTTCAATAAGGCAAAAACATGAAAATGTGAATTTTCATGGGTTTTTTTGTTTCATTTTGTTTTTGTTTCATTTGCCCTGGCCTGACCATTATCTCACTAGACCCTGTTGAACAACAGAGTCGATGTTCGTCATAAATGTAAAACGAACACTCTTGCCGCCACTTTCATAACTGTCTAGTTTCTTGAAATTCCTAAACAATTTAACATCCTTCTCTCTAAGTTCTTTCCTTTTATCAAACAACTTCTTTCTTATTTCTCTGGTATGCTTTGAGAAATCTTCATCAGCGTAACGTATACGTGTGTGTCTTTCAGTTCTTTTCTCTTTCCTAATATTTTGTCTTTGTACTTGAATTTACAGCATATTGCGACTATTCGTCTGCGTCCTCTAGCACCGGCTGCAAGTCTATGCACCCTCTCAAATTCACCTTTTCTTCTGTCATCTCCCATGTTTCATTTGGATCTTCTTCCTTTCCACGAATTACAAGGTTGTTCCTCCTACCTCTGTCACCAATGCCCTACTATTTATTTGCATACCGTGCTAGGTTTCATTTATATTACCAGATACAGATAATGGGATGAAATATTACGTATAGCGAAACAAGTCACGGCGAATGGAACGTTGATTACATTTTAATCAATCAATTAATCAATCAATCAATCAATCAATCAATCAATCAATCAATCAATCAATCAATCATTAATCCAATGTCGACTGAATCTATAGAACAATACTCACTTTGTTACTTCCTGCAGAGAGTTTATGACACTTTTATCTTCCAAGACAGCCTCCCTAATTGTTAATGTGAGACCAAGGAATAGGATCACAAAAATACTAGACGTTTCATTTTCGATAATTTAACTTTTTTACAAATAAAAGGTTACACCTTGAAGTATTACAGTATGGTCAGTACAATTGCAGCTCACAAACGAACTGCGTTGTCTTTCTGCTTTCAGAACTTGGGCTTAATATGACATACACAGAAGTGCAAAACATATACATATACATTGTCTTCTGTTCAATTCGTACACCAAATGATGACGTGACTAGGAAGTGTCCGCTCAGTCATAATGCCACAAAGCATTGAATGCCAACATGTCGTTGGACAAACACAATCGAGATTTATTTTATCTAATCTATTAATGATAATTAGGTGCCCCTGCCACCTAACTTTGTATTTCTGAGAATGCAACGCCTTCGAATTCGTACACGGCAGCCCTCGCCTATGTCACATGTTTTTGGGGTGTAATTTCTTCTGCATAATAAAAGGCACTGACAGTTTTCTACTACTCAAACCTGATACTACTATAGGGTATAACTTACAAATAATCTGATGACGTAATTTATTATACATAATTATCAAAAAATGTACAGGAACGCCTTACTATACAATCAACAGTTCTAACAATGTCAGAACACAAATTGTAATGTCATAGTAGGCATACATCGATGTTAACATTATACTAGAAGAGTTTAATATAAATTTTTTGTAAGTATTTTCATGCAAGCAAAAAGCTTATAAACTCATCTTGTGCCACTATCCAGTATAAACAATATTTTAGTTGTACCCTTACTACTTTGAGATCAATGTTCTTTTCAAGATGCACGGTTCTAAAATCTCAACGACCGGTAACGTTTCCCAAACTGGAGAAGGTTGTGTGCTGGGTGTGATACGTCTGCAATTATTATTATTATTACTTTATTCTCATTTGCCAGATAAACGAGCTTAATTAATATAGTGACTCAATAAACAATAAATCACTGCAAATAACTTTGGCAGTGGTTTCCACAATTTTTTCAAAGCTGGTCTTCTTAGTGTCATATTTGTTTGCGCCTTCTCCTAATGCAATCAAGGTTAATAATGCTACAATTCTAAGGAAGGAATCACCAAACACTTGAAAATCTGAAATCCTTGAACCATACATGTACACCTAGACTATTAACAGTCCTCTTTGAGTTTTATTGTGTTTAAAATTTGCATATGATGGAAAACACTGTATGTGTGTGTAAGTCACATTATATATTTGTGTTCGATGGATACTCAGTGAGTAGTACATTTTGTATAAAAATCGAATGTGCAATGTACATTGCATTCTGATTATCGTATGTTATAGTTTATGTATGTGCACACTGCTTGTAATAAATAAAACATATTTAGGTTTTTTAGGAATATGACAAAATATAATCCAAATCTGAATACAGACTAATGTAGACCCTGCCCTACAATTGAATTGATTTTATACATGTTATATGGAATACTGCGAGACAAAGATGCCATTTTTTACACACGTCACACAAACACACACATTAAAGACGCCAATGCCCAAAGTCACATCTATAAGTGAGTTTTGTATAAACTTTATTATCAGGAAAAAAAAAAACTATATTCAAAATGAATGAGCTGGGAAAGTCAAGCATTCACCTTTAGCAGTGTCTTTGCTTAGGTAATACGGTACAATCTTATTCTACCTGTATTTTACAAGGGTTCAACACAAAACTATGGTATTTGGTATGCAAATGTGTATGTACAGTGGATTTCAAAATACCATTCGGCTTCTCTATTTCATACAACCACACAGACCTCAATAATAAACTGTACATCCTACACTTTAATAGCAAAATGTCAATTTATTGCTATATTTAGTCTAAATCAAATGAACGTACTACAACAAGACGCAGGCGCCAATGTTTTTGAAGTCTCCATGGTGACACATCAGGTCATTTCATTTAGACAAAATGTTGCAAGAAACTGTTTTCATTCAATCTTACTGTGGCAGGTATAGTTTCTTATTAGCCTCTGCATAGTACAGAGAAGCTGTACAGTTTTTTGAAATTCGCTGTATATATTGCGTAAAAATTTCATTTATAAGTTTTGATGAGTTCCACATCATACACTGATAGTTGCACTGAGAAAAATCAAGAGGAAAATTTATACTTTCTTTACTTGTATGTACTCTTGAAATACCGACAATGAATAACAGCAAAACATAGAGCTGAATATAAATGTACAGCACATGAAAATATACCACACTAAACTGTACAACTCTACTTTTATTTCCAATCATAGCACCACCCCCCACCCCCCATCCCCCATCCCCAAAATGAAAATAAAAATTCAAATTTATGTTTCTCCTTTTAACACTATTTGTGTTACTACATCCACATACTTTCCATGTATGATCATATACAGGGTACAAGTATTAATATTAGTATCGTTTTAAAAAACTGCTATTTGTATTTGAAGGTACATCATACATCTGTATGGTGTAGAACTGTTAACATGATTCATAAAGTCATTGCTATAATCTTTCATAACAAATACTAGATAGAGGTGTAATATTCTTGGCAACCAATTAAAGTACATCTTCAGATAACACCCGTGACATTCTTGGCAACCAATGGTAGTAGATCTTCAGTCTTTTTTCTCCAGTTAGCTATCGCCTTGGATACAGCACACCAGACTTCACCATGATGTGGTTCAGCATTGATACACTTCTTACGTATGTCTTCCTGTTGCTCCTATAATCACAATAGTGTTAAAGAATTAATATACTACATGTATGTTTGTAGTCTGTTATCAGTTAAACTACATACATATACTGTCATTACATGTATGCCTATACAATAATGCTCCCGTACACGTCATTATGTGTACACCTATACAATAATGTTCCCATGCACGTCATTTCATGTATGCCTGTACAATAAATCTACGTGCACATCATTTTGTGTACACCTGTACAGTAATGCTCCTGTGCACGTCATTACATGTACTGTACAATAATACTCCCATGTACATACCCATGCTTGTATGTGTTCTAACATGCATCTAAACCTTGCTATTGTCTATTAGAAAGAAACTATATTTTCCCTGTAGTATGAAATACCCACAACTAAACATACTAAAAGTACATGTATATCTCTATACTGGTGTAAAGAAACACTAAATAATAGTCACTTACTTCTGTTCCATGCATAAGCTCAAATTTGTAGTAATGTGCCCACGTATCTCCCAAGTCTGGTTCAATTTTCACTGTACGGTTGAACCATTCTCTTGCTTTGGTAATTTTACGCTCACTCCAAAATAACCTGAAATCATAAGTGATCAATAAGTATATGAACATGCTGAAGACATAATAAAGTATGGCGCAATCATATCTTCTGTGTTAATTTATTTCTGATGCAGCTATACAAGTAATACAAGAGAAACAAGTATTATTTCCCAGGGTCCCTTGTAGTGTCAAAGGTCAATTTCATGTCAGCCATTTTGTAATTTTGTTCTTATATACAAGTCTTTCTTACTTGGAAACTGCTAGGAGTACATGTGGATCATGTTCACATCTTTTCAGAGCATCAACACTCTTGCTTTTCCTCTGAGGTCTGGGTTCCATGAATATAGCTTCAGCCCACAATATACCAGCATTGGGACAGTCTTGAATTGCTGTAAGAACAATGTATAAAGTGTGAAAGGAGATTTCAACAGACAGCTTTATTCCTTCATGTACCATAGATACCAAGGCTGTTGTATATTGTATATACATGGTTATTTCAACCATTAAAAGCTGTTCTTGTAGAACTAAAAAGTCACTATATGGGCTACTCAAACATCTACATTAATTGAATATTTTAGGACAAAAAAACTACCTGCAGGATATTTGCATAAACACTTACTACTTTTCTATGTTCAAATTTGAAACTTGGCAGTCAATATTACATTTTGGTTATCTAACAGTTACTCTATTTAAGTCTGTAAAGTTCTTATATGTGGTTCAGCGAATTCAAAATTCATATTTTTATGAGCATGAAAGCATGAAAGATTAAGATAACCCCGAGATACACTCTGAATATTTTTTTTTTTCGTTTTGATCTGTACTTTTCCTAGACATACAAAACTATATCATGCACAAGCCAGGTTCAACAAAAAATATGGAATATATACTCTGGTTGTTCTACGTCATGACAATCCACATCTATGTCATGACAACGCGTGTCTACATCACTGGTTCTGCTATGTTCTAAATGTCAGTCAAAACACTCAAAACTGCCATTACTTTCAAATTTTTCATATATTACTGGCACTGGTATAATTATGTTGTTCTCCAATATTTTTTCTTCATTCAGCTGGAAAATACTTGTGACCTAATGGTTGTCACTACGAGTCGCTAGATTTGTAGTGACAAAGACCCCTTAGGTCACTCATATTTTCCTTAGCTGAACGAAGAAAAATATTTGGGAATAACATCTAATTATATGTATGTGTTTTTAGTTTATAGATTCAATAACGATACCAGAAATGACTAGAGTTACCGAGTACAAGCACATGAATTAAATCACTGATGTCTAACCTTTATTAGTCTACCAGAATCATGAATGTTTGTCTCTGATGTGCTTCAACTTCTTCAGTTCCAGTGAAAGATCTCAGATAAGTGACCCTGTACTTACCTCTAGCCATAGTAGCTTGAGATAAGTGACCCTGTACTTACCTCTAGCCATAGTAGCTTGAGATAGTGATCCTGTACTTACCTCTTGCCATAGTAGCTTGAGATAGTGATAATGTACTTACCTCTAGCCATAGTAGCTTGAGATAGTGATCCTGTACTTACCTCTAGCCATAGTAGCTTGAGATAGTGATAATGTACTTACCTCTTGCCATAGTAGCTTGAGATAAGTGATCCTGTACTTACCTCTAGCCATAGTAGCTTGAGATAGTGATAATGTACTTACCTCTTGCCATAGTAGCTTGAGATAGTGATAATGTACTTACCTCTTGCCATAGTAGCTTGAGCAATACTTTTATTTCCTCCTCTGTTTTCAACCCTCACTGCATCCAACCTTTGAATTTAGATGATAGAAAAGACGTGTTTGGTTATAGTGTATACTTTGCTTGGTACATGATGTACTAAATTGTTTGTTGTTAACTCAAGTGCATTATTACTTTAGAGATACCCAATATATTTCATTACAGTTCCCATGAATTGCTGAATGAATTGAAGAGAATGTAAAATTTGCTAAAATACCCTCTCTCTAATAATATGAGGTTCTAAAAATTGTGCCAAAATAATCACTTTCAAAAAGTGATATATATTGATAAATATTTCTAACAAGTGATAACTTCATATCATCCTATTTATGTTTTGCCTGCATTTCTCCCTACACCAACCCCCACCTATCATCCATTGCAAATTTTCTGTTGTACCAGCATCACCATGTACTAGATGTACCAGTGCAAAGTAAGTAAAAGATCTTACCATAGTTCTGAACAGTGAGGATTGTTTAGTCTTGCTTTCTCTAGTATAGCTCTTGATTTGGTCACATTCCCACTTCTTTCTTCTAACCGTGCACTCAGTAACCACAGAGGAATTGAATGTATACACTTCTTCAACTGTAATATGTATAGAAGTTGGCATTAAAAAAATGAAGAATTCACACAGATGTTTAACTAGAGGAGTGTCAAAATCCTTACATTTGTCTTTATAGCTACAACCAATATAACTGAAACTTTGTTTCGGAGCAGAAAATTACATGGCTTACGAGACAACATTCCCAAGCGAACTCTAACATCATGAAAATATGTATAGATCAAATTTAATATGATAGTTTTTGAGTTATGGCAGTAAGTATAGATTTTTAACCCCAACTATGGCAGCCATTTGGCCAAATTTGAATATGTCGCAATACAAAGTGATGTGCACATTTTCCATACAGCATGTCACATTTGTGCCAGGTTTAAAAGATATGGAGGTGTACTGCTGGATGGATGGATGGAGGGAAACATGGATGCACACACACCAGGACAAAATCCATTGTAACTGCCCCCTTTGCACAGTGCCCAAGTGGGAGATAAAAAGCAATTTATCTGGACAGGCATACTGATACAATTTCAATCTAATACATTTACACATACCGCTTGTTGATATGTTTTCCTGGCATCATCCATCCTGTGTTCCTGTTCTTCTATTTGTGCCTTCATCATCCAAAGCTTCAAGAAATTGAAAATATAAATGATTCAGCTATCAATATCTAGTACTTGTATGAATCCAGTCTTGTCTGAATTACAGTCTCACTTCCACCCCTATCATGTCTAGCATTTCACTCTCACTTTCACCCCTACCATGCCACCTAGCATTTCACTCTCACTTTCATCCCTACCACGCCTAGCATTTCACTCTCACTTTCACCCCTACCACGCCTAGCATTTCACCCTCACTTTCACCCCTACCATGCCACCTAGCATTTCACTCTCACTTTCACCCCACCACGCCTAGCATTTCACTCTCACTTTCACCCCCACCACGCCTAGCATTTCACCCTCACTTTCACCCCTACCACGCCTAGCATTTCACTCTCACTTTCACCCCCACCACGCCTAGCATTTCACTCTCACTTTCACCCCTACCACGCCTAGCATTTCACTCTCACTTTCACCCCTACCACGCCTAGCATTTCACTCTCACTTTCACCCCCACCACGCCTAGCATTTCACTCTCACTTTCACCCCCACCACGCCTAGCATTTCACCCTCACTTTCACCCCTACCACGCCTAGCTTTTCACTCTCACTTTCACCCCCACCACGCCTAGCATTTCACTCTCACTTTCATCCCTACCACGCCTAGCATTTCACGCTCATTTGTAAATACCTTAGCAAAGTCAGCGTAATGTTTTAGTCCTTCGTCCTTGACTTAGTCATGTCTAGTATACTTACCTTAGCAAAGTCAGCGTAATGTTTTAGTCCTTCGTCCAGTAACTTCAGTGCATCTCTATTACAGCCTAGACACCACTCTAATTTCACAGACTTCATGAAAACCTGAAATGATAAATTCATAACACATTTTTCAATATTTGAGGCATCATACATATCAAACCTGAACAGGTGGATTTGATTACATAATATTCAATGTTATTCATTTTGTTCTGTTAATTGTTTGCGAATCTTTAAATGTGAGGTGTTATCGTTGTTTTAGCTTATCCTTTGTACAATTTCGGAATTCTTTAGATATGCCAATACTCATCTTTTCACTATAACCTTGAAATTATTAACTATCTTTCAAAAGTTATGACAAAACCCAGAGATGTGTAAATGCCAGTGTGATGGAATTAGACTATTTTCATGAATGCTTGTGGTGTTCTCTCTGACAATAATTTCACAAATAAAGTAAGTGAAAGTGCAGCAGAAACCAACAAATACAAATACAAACAAGTCTTGTCATAGACATACACCAACATTTCAACTTAGTAATGTGTATTCTGAATTTTTTATCATAAATGTGGCTGCAAATCGGTCATTATCACATAGCTAGGTCATGAAATAAAGTAATGTACATATATACATACTACTGAATCTGACATTTGCGCCAGGTTTGGTTGAAGGTTTGGTTGGAATTGGCCTATGCATGCTCAAGATACAGGTGCATGCACGAACGTACGCTCGGAACCCAATTTATTAGCCCAGGACTTACAAATATAACCTTAATTCTTTAACTGGCACTCTCATGATCACACCCCGCAAGGTCCCATTATTATTCTAAATGTTTATCAGATATTGTGAATTTCATTTTATTTATTAAATAGCTGTGTATTGATGGGATTTCATGAAAACAGAACGATTGCATACTCATTCATATACATGAATGCAATGAATGTTTTAAGTGCACTGCAGTGTAAATACCAAATAGTATGCATGCACACACATCAATAAAAGTAATCACTGGTACACATATGTAATCAAACAAAATTACAAATATCATACAGTTTTCTCATAATTAAACAAATTTACATTAAACTTTCCAAGCACTACATACTAGTATATCTAGATTGAGGCTAACGTATCTTACCCTAGCTGTAGGTGCACTACTACGAGCTTTGGCCAACAGTCGACGTGCTCTTTCATATTCATTGTTTTCACTCTCCAGTTTTACAGCAGCCAACCAAATTTCTTCACTGTTAGGATTAGCTTGGAAAGCTAAAGATAAAATACTTCTAGCAGATGGTACATCACCCTGTGTGAAAATGTAAATCAAAAATATTGTTATACTGTCTAACTATGGTACATCACCCTGTATGTAAAGGTAAATCAGAAATATTGTTATACTGTCCAACTATGGTACATCACTCTGTATGAAAAGATAAATCAGAAATATTGTTATACTGTCTAACTATGGTACATCACCCTGTATGTAAAGGTAAATCAGAAATACTGTTATACTGTCCAACTATGGTACATCACCCTGTATGTAAAGATAAATCAGAAATACTGTTATACTGTCTAACTATGGTACATCACCCTGTATGTAAATAAATCAGAAATATTGTTATACTGTCTAACTATGGTACATCACCCTGTATGTAAATAAATCAGAAATATTGTTATACTGTCTAACTATGGTACATCACCCTGTATGAAAAGGTAAATCAGAAATATTGTTATACTGTCTAACTATGGTACATCACCCTGTATGTAAAGGTAAATCAGAAATATTGTTATACTGTCTAACTATGGTACATCACCCTGTATGAAAAGGTAAATCAGAAATATTGTTATACTGTCTAACTATGGTACATCACCCTGTATGTAAAGGTAAATCAGAAATATTGTTATACTGTCTAACTATGGTACATCACCCTGTATGAAAAGATAAATCAGAAATATTGTTATACTGTCTAACTATGGTACATCACCCTGTATGTAAAGGTAAATCAGAAATATTGTTATACTGTCTAACTATGGGACATCACCCTGTATGAAAAGATAAATCAGAAATATTGTTATACTGTCTAACTATGGTACATCACCCTGTATGTAAAGGTAAATCAGAAATATTGTTATACTGTCTAACTATGGTACATCACCCTGTATGTAAAGGTAAATCAGAAATATTGTTATACTGTCTAACTATGGGACATCACCCTGTATGTAAAGGTAAATCAGAAATATTGTTATACTGTCTAACTATGGTACATCACCCTGTATGTAAATAAATCAGAAATGCATGGTTTACTGTAATTCTTTGTAATGTGTGTGTTGATTTCTGCTGCTTACATTATCGCAATACATATAGAATGTACTTTGGTGATCAATTTCTGTGAAAATCAAAGTTATCAAATCTGTCTACATGCTGTATTGAAAGTTTTTTACTCATCCTTTTGAAATAATAAACGACATTTAATGAATTACAATAATGTTTTCAAACAAATCCACAATCTTTCTCATTTTAAAAGAGATAAGACAGCCATAGTTTGGATTTCAAAGGGGCTCATTTTGGTATTACAAATTACATCTTAATGAAAACATAATATACATATGATATAGTCACCCTTGATTTTGTTCTTCACATTAACTTAGAATGGGTTAGACTTTTCTTGATTGCTTTAATTTTAAAATTGTCTTATGATTCTTCCTCAGAAATATTAAACATTTAATTGTATTAAATCTGTGTGGCTGTTTTGCAAAATTATGTCTCCTTTGTTCTAATACGACATGTACATTTGTAGCTATGTTATCAAGTACTTACAGCCATCCACTTAGACTTGGCTCCCATCAACCACAGCACTTCAGCTTTTGGACAATGAGCTACAGCTCTCTGTAGAAGAACTTCAAGTGACTCCCTGCATTTGAAACCAAGAAATATTATATCAGTTAGCAATTTTGAGCTAATGTTACCATTTCTTCCACTATTAGTTACCTTTTCAAAACTGCTCCCTGCCAATGTCACATGCTCAATTCAGAATGTCAACATTTGATATTTTGGCTGTCCATAGCATTCATAGTACAACAGTTCAAATGCATCACTAAATTTACAATCACACTTTCTGACGACTTGTCTTTAATAATCAGTCTATCTAAATACATGTATACCTGATGACACTTCATCTTTTCATGTTTCACATACAATATTTTGATGTTATTCCCAATAGTTTTCTTTGTTCAGCCATGGAAAATATGAGTGACTTAAAGGGCTCTTGTCACTATGAGTCGCTAGACAAGTAGTGACAACCATTAGGTAACGAGTGCTTTTAAGTTGAATGAAAAAAAATATTGGGAATAATATAATTATACCATTGCCAGTAATATCAAAAAATCGAGTAAAGTAATAGCAATTTTAAGCATTTTGACTCATATTCGAACACAGCAGAACTAATGATACAGATACACATTGTCATTATGTAAAACAACCAGAATGTATGTTTTGCTGAACCTGGTTTGTGCATGGTTTAATAAACATTTACCATAGTAGGATAACTCATTTTGAATATCCTATACAACAGACCATACTATAATATTGACATGAAAGGGATGCAATATGAAAACATACCTGCCACCGTGATTCTTTTCAAAGTAAGCAGCTTCAATCCAGATCTTCCGACTACTGGCAAACACAGTCAAAGCATGTGCATATACAGCACGGGCACACTCTATAGCTCCATGACTGGCAAACTAAAACAAAGAAAGTTAAAGATGAATTAACATTAAAATGATTCAACTCACAATCATACACATGTATAAACAAAGTTTGAGTTGTACCAGGACTGTCATATACATAATATATCAGCATAGCAGGGTGACCACTGAACTCATACATTTATACTCTACTATATGTATTATGGTGAATGCTCATCTACGTATAAAGACTAAAGAACACACACAGACACAGAGACAGAGACAGACAGACAGACAGACAGACAGACAGACAGATGCACACACACACACACATGCATGCACACACACACGCACACGCACACGCACACACACACACACACACACACACACACACACACTTCCAGATGGCAGAAATGATGCCTTTGCTCTGCTCTATAATGTACAGTCAACAATTTGTATACAACAATGAAGAGGTTCACATGGTCTGACACAAAACTAATAGATGTAACAATCTGAGAGTAAAGACAACTTACTGTATCAGCATCATCCATCCAGGTAGCTTCTCTATCTTCATCTTCAACACCTACACCAATTACTGTACGACTACAAAACAGAGAAGTAGAAGTCAGAAGGTGTGTCAGCAGAATAACATCATTGTGATATAATCTTACTTTAGAATTACAATCATCATAGATGTCTCTATGACAAATATATGTACTATTACACAATTGTCTACAATAACTGTCAAAACGTGCTTTATTGTGATAGTGAAAGGTCTTGGATGTTACAAGTGATCTAAAGGCCCATAATTCAATCCTAGGTTCTTCCATTAGTGTAATTTTATATATGGAGCCCAAAGTATTACATCCATGGGATCAATTTGTTGTTCTCGATCTCAGTCAGATGATGGTTTTTCACAACTAGATTTTACTCTTAATCTGAACTTGTGTTTTACATGTAAATGTCAGTGTAATGATTACTAATGAATACAGGTGGGATATGCAATGATTTCAAACTACAAATTATAAACATACATGTCATTGTAATGTATACACAGGTATGATATGCTATGATTTCAAACTACAATTTCATTGTTATAAATTTTATACACGATCTCATTGTTATAAATTCCATACTTACATAATAGCTTGACAGGTTGATATACTACCAGACTGTTCACACTCCTCGGCATCTTTCACCCACTGATCTCGGTTAATTTCCACCATGTTAGCTCTTAGTGACGTGATGGCTAGTATGGAAAGGGTGAACACAAAGAAATCACCGAACATTTCATATTTATCAGTTAAAATCACATATAAATGTATGTAAATCTTCACCTGTGTGACACCAAATAGGGCAGATCAAAAACCTGAATTACCACCACCACCACCCCACCCCCCCCACCCCCCCACACACACACCATAAAACTATCCACCAGATATATATGAGATGTTGTTCACTTGTTTTGCTTTACTGTTTGTAAAAACAAATTCACCGAGTTATAAAAAGCAGCAATTAAATTGGGGACAATAATATTGGCAAGATATATATTACTACCAAACCAAAGTGACTATAGAGTCTCAAATAGAAGGCACTGTGTTTTTTATGTCTCACACAAGGTTTTTAGTTACAAATTACATATAAACAGAATATAGACACTGATAGCACACTAGGTATATGAAATGATACGTTTTATCTGACTGTGAACATAAATCAACATCACTGTCAGGTGAAACAAGCAAGATTCAAACACAGAACTGATATTTGTATTCACACTGAATCACAGTGAGATAAAATGTAACATTTCATGCTATCCCTGCATGTATTCTGTTTGTCTTATTCACAGCAATAAATGTTGCAAGAGATGTAGAAAACAAATTCTATAGTCTTGCTGGTTTGGTAGTATTTTGTTACCTCTTTCTATGATTCTTTCCACCATGACTGTATTTCCATGTGCTTCTTCCAACTTAGCAGCTGTGATCCAGATAAGTCGATCTGTAGGAATCTTCTCTCTAGCTTTGTTCAACACTTTCCTTGCATTCTCATAAACCTCTAGTCTAGCTAAAGCTATCCATAACTGAATGTAAAATATAAAAATACCCATCATTATATTTTGTGAGAGTATTAATACTCTGTAAGGTACACCATGATGGGTTGTCCTCACACATTGGTTAACACCCACACTTACAGAGAGAGGATGCCAGTGAGGGCTGAACGACACGACGTACATGTATCTTACAGTCTAGAGCACTGATTGTTTGTTTGTTGGGCTTTCACTTACCCTACTGAGTCAAGTGCTTTTGTTTGAGCACGCTTTGGTTTTAGAAAAGATTCTGCCTTTTGCATAGGATTATCTTTTTGTATAAGGTTCTGTGGTAATCAAAAGATGAGACAAAACATTCTAAATCGCCACTATTTTTCCCATTTTTTTCATAACTTATGCTTGAGGAGGTATAATTATATTATTCTCCAATATTTGTCTTCATTCAGCCAGAAAATCTAAGGGTTTTGTCACCACTCATCCAGCAATTCATACTGAGAAAGGCCCCTTAGGTCACTCACAATTTCCTAGGCTGAATGAAGAAAATATTGGGGAATAATATCCAATTACATTAAGAGAAGTAATGTTCTCCCCACAGAGTAAATTATAGTATATTGGTTATATCCTATCACTTCAGTAAAACTATAGAAACCAATGAACATAAAAAAGCATCCATTCTTAGGCAAATGAATTTTACAAAGAAAATCCTGGAGAGAACACTGGTCAGGAGTAAATATCAAACATAACACCAACCTCTACACTGGTAGGACAACACTCCACAGCTCTACTCAATAGGATCCTGGCATCATCTGGTTCTTCTAGTTCCACGGCAGCTTTCCACAGACGTACAGAGTTAGGGATGTGTTCCAAGGCTGATAATATAGAATACAAAATTAGTTATTTACCATACGACTGTTTTCACATATGTAAAGAATTAGGGATGAAAACTGACAAACTGGAACATTTTTTGAAACTTTCGTCAGGTACAATAACTTACTCATAATAGCGTACACCCTGAACAGTGTTAAATCATCATGGGTAAACATATTTGTGTAGCAGTACACATAATATGGTGAAATAAATTTCATCAAAAATTGATTTTGGGTACACACTCTAAAATCAGTACCCCAACATAATACAGATTTCAACTTGTGACTATACTAATCAACTTGTAACTATGTCTATCATGTACAATGTCTAATTATTGGCATTGGAACAATTCTAAGAAAATATATGTTGGTTTTCTGATTAAAAAAATAAAACTAATGTTAGAGTTTGTGAAGATATAATTAATAATTCAAACCACAAATTCATGGAAACACACAGTATATATTTACTGACATTCATGGAAACACACAGTATATATTTACTGACATTCATGGAAAAACACAGTATATATTTACTGACATTCATGGAAAAACACAGTATATATTTACTGACATTCATGGAAACACACAGTATATATTTACTGACATTCATGGATAGGATTATTTTGTCACCTGGTAACTAAATTACAATGTTTCATTTTACCAAATAAAATGTTGCTCACAGTCAGAAAATTGTCAAGAACAATTCCAAATTTTCAAGAACATCTTGTTGGCATCGTCAGGGATATATACATACATTTGTACACACTATATATCAATGAACTGATGTTACCAGTGAAACACAGCCCACTGTAGTACACACCCTAGCAATGCTGATAAAATGTTGGCAAAAATGCTGGATTCTTCTCCATAATTTTCTGACTCCGTAGACAGAGCTATATTTTCTGTTCACTATAAAATGAAGTCAGCGCCCAAAACTCACAAGATTCTCGCAAATTGCTTCATAGTATTTAGATCTGAGTAGATCATTAAATTTACATACTGATATTATACCACAGGCAAGCCAAGTTGCACTCATTCCAACATAAAATATGGGATTTATTCCTAAGTTGTTTTTATGTCTCTGCAATATGAATTTACATATTAATTCAATCTGTGTTACTTGAGTTGAGACTCAAAATGTTCAAATTAACCGTGTCTTCCTAATTTTTCATAAATTATGCTTGTGCATGTATAATTTCATATTCTTCAATATCTTTCTTCATTCAGCTAGAAAATACTTGTGACCTTGTCTTTGACTCAAAGTGACAAGGCCCCTTAGGTCACTCATATTTCCCTTGGATGAATGTTTTGAAAACCTTGGGTAGTATCATTGTATATTTACCTTTTCTAAGTACTCTCTTCTTAGCCTTTGTCTCTATCTCCAAGTCAGCAGCTCGTATCCAAATTCTGACAGACTGTGGTAACTGTCTAGCTGCTTGAGCTACCACTGCCTTGGCTGTATCACCAGGCTAAAAGATGAATGGTTCAATCCAATTTACTTAACAGTTTACAATTGATATCCACGGCTAGACTATGAATGTGGCAAAACAAAGTTATTATGAGTGGCAGAGTGCTTAAATCACTAGCCTCTCACCACTGCAGTCTAGGTTCAGCCCAGGTTTGGGTTTGATTAAATTTGCTATGCTATAGATAAGAAGGGTGCTTAATATTCAGTTTGACTCTACTGAACACAGCCAGGTACTCCTACACTAACACTGAACCCATAAGAGTTGGCCTTCATTGGACGATTTCTTGGGAGACAAGTTTATAAAATAATTTAAGAGCTATCCAGTATAAATGAAGATTATTACATACTTGCAAACATGTGTTCACAGTCATGAAATCTGCTGTAAAAATATAGCTATACTTTTCATTTACCGTCTTTCCTTCGTGTATTGTCATTTTGCTTTCATTTTATCATAAAGAGGTGCTCAACTCAGTACACCAAATCACAAACAAATGACAATATACATGTCTCAAGGAAAGGTCAACCAAATCAACCAATAGCAATATACATTATACAATATACATGTGACTTAGGTTGCTATTGAACATATTACATATACTGTACATGTAGATATTTTCGCCACTAGATAATTTTGCAATTTTACAGTCTCTCTAACAGCAAGTTCTCAAAGACATTTTGACTAATTACAAGAGTGGAACATTGCGTTCATGTACATTGGTATTGTCAGCCAACTAAACCATCTACATTCCTATGAAGGCTATTACATTTTCAAAGCTACAGTAAAATGACCTACCTGTAACCTGGCTGCTTCCAGCCATAGATCTTCACTCTTAGGACATGTCTCACAACCTTGCATAATAATATTTCTAGCTGCCTGTATCTTACCAGTTACTTCCTCTAATCTAGCGGATGCAATCCAAGCTGAAACAAGAAAGTCAGATTATGAGAAGTTTCACAAAGTGACAATTAAGTTACATGTGATGTGTTTGTCATAGAAAAGAACACATTGCCTACATGCTGAATTCACAAAGTATTTTACAGTTTTCAAACATGGTGGCAATCACTACAAAAACTACAAGTATACTCATTGCTATTGTACATTTCAACTAGCAAATGATATGAAAGCTTTGGTCATCAACAACATACATGTATGTATAATATGTGTCACTCAACTTGGACTTGCAAAATGTATTTCACTCATGGTTACATACATACATACATACATACATACATACATACATACATACATACATACAGATACATACAGATACATACATACATACATACATACATACATACATACATACATACATACATACATACATACATACATACATACATAATCAAAGTAAGTTGGTTGGAACTTGAGGTGCTTAGTTGTAACTCCGAGTTTCACGCTCAATGCGTTCATCAGACAACTGTTGTCTGATGAACGCATTGAGCGTGAAACTCGGAGTTACAACTAAGCACCTCAAGTTCCAACCAACTTACTTTGATTATTCCCGCCCTGCTTACCCAAGCATCGAGCACTCTATTCTACGAGTTTGATACTATTTACTACATACATACATACATACATACATACACACACACATACATACAATATACACATGCACATGCACATACATGTATGCACATACATACACACATACATACATACACACATACACAGTGACACACTGACAGACAGACAGACAGACAGACATACAGACAGACAGACAGAGACAAACAGACAGATAGACTGATAGACTGACTAACTGACTGACTAAAGGGTCTGGCCTTCATTCCTGGCTTCATAATTATTCCTATGACTTCCTAACTTCTGTTATATTTCATTCTGTACTGTATTACTTAAAATATCATTTTCAAATGTAAAACATTGGCACTTAGATTCTTAGAAATACATTAGAACCGTACTAACATACCTGGAGGATGGTTTGGATTGGTTTCTCTGACTGACTTCAACAAAAGTCTAGCTTTCTTGATATCAGCAATATCACCACCAACCTGTGGTATCATACTCTGTAAGTCTGTTAGGTAACCCTTAGGATCAACCACAGTCTGACCACTAACTGAATCAGATACCTGTCACAATGACAAAAGACAAAATAAATGATATCATCACCTGTGATTCTGTGAGTCTCAACCCAGTATACGTTATAACATGGCCATTTCATATGTCTGACACTGGCAGGGTAGACAAACAATTGAAAGAAATACTAGGTCTTATATACTGGTAAGTTTGCAGATAAATCACAAAGAAGGTCTATAGGAGGCAAACATGAACTACATGTACATGTATACACATTACATGTATGTTCATGTAATACCACAATGTTGTGTCACTCATTTTCACACTGGATTATGACAGAACCCCATAACATGACAGTGAAAGTATTGCATAACCACAGTACATTGTATCTGCATGATTATAGCTAGTGAAAGTGCCACATGCAAATACCCCTGACTACCTACACTGGAACTCATGCAGTATATGGGATTCTGTTATACATGTTTATCCAAAACGGCAAACTTCCATAAAAATATATCGTGCACAAATCACATGATTTCAAGTACACTTATAACATCAATCGAGCCTTCATTTGAATGCAGGTATGCAACAATATTTTCAGTATTGCACTGCAGTGCTAATATCACTAGTGTGACCTGCATCAGTACAAGTACAAAAGTAATCACTGGTACATATGTAACAATTGTAAGAAATTTTCAAATACAAAAACAGTACCTGACAAATTTCCATGGAACCAGTTCCAGGAACCAATTCCTTGTTTAGAAAATAAAAGAAACTTAGATGAACACAGAATAGTAAGTGAAGGATAAATATTGGACTTACCTGATTCAATTTGATGTCCATGAGTGTGTTCCTAGCTTCACCAATTTTACGTAAATCTACATCACCAGATGGTGTCATCATTCCAGGTGTCATACCACCTGGATAGGGTGTTTGAAGGCCAGCACCATATTGCTATAAACCAATCATATCAGACATGGAAAATACACTGTTAATGGTTCCAAGTATCAAATTGGACAGTGAAATATTACTTTGGTAATCAAGGCTTCAGGGTACTAAGATAGATACAAACTTAAAATTATTGTCGTAACATGTTGATACAACAGTGATAAGCTATTGAATGGATGTTGGTTTGATTATAGTCCCAGTAGGGAGGCGTCTCTGAAAGCTAGTTCCATAAACTTGCAGTACTGTTTTGGGACTTCCGATGTTTACACTATCTTGGTCACAGGGTGATTAGAAACCACAATCACCCACTTGTGTAATATCCACCACATACAACAAAACTAGTTTTAGTTTGTGTCTATCTTAGTAAACCAAAGCCTCAATTACGAGAGTTGTATATCGGTAGTCACTTTGGAATGTAAACTGTGATACCCTGTAAAGTGACAATCATTTGTCAATTACCAGAGTTTTTCTCGGTAGTCACTTTGGAATGTAAACTGTGATACCTTGTAAAGTAACAATCATTTGAAGAGTAAATTTGACGAGCTGACACTGAATAATTAGCATAATTGTATAAATAAGGTGTATAATAGACTGATTGAAATGTCACAATCATTACAAATTGACTGTTACAAGGTGACTGTATTTCAGGACCCATTTCAAAACATCAAGCAGTCACTGAAACTGTACATTTAGATATTTTTCATCGTTCAGCCAAGGATAATATGAGTGACCTAAGGGGCCTTTGTCACTACTCATCTAGTGACTCGCAGTGACAAAACCCTTAGGTCACAAGTATTTTCCGGCTGAAAGAAGAAAAACATTGGAGAATAACATAATTATACCAGTGCCAGTTATAGCTCGCACAGTGGCTCAATGACGAGTACGCATGCGCGTCGTATATACTATGCGAAAAAAATTGGTGGTTCTCCCAGGGATGCATTGCGGCACGCAGTGACTACGCATGCGCCTTCCATATACTATGTGCATTCTCCACGCGCTACCATATCATCGTATAGCATACCACTCTGGGTACTTTAATAGCATACATGTACTAGAGGATCCAATAAAAATATAACAAGAAGGTTGACTGATTTACACACACATATTAACTAATGAAACAGTATCAACCAACACATGATATGATTGCTATTTTTTATGCATCTAGGTGGTATACTTCTACGACAGAAAACGTAAATTCTGAGCCCTTCACGTTAGAATGAATACACTCTATACAAAGAAAGCTGTCACTATGTCATGCTTGGATATTCCTGATCAATCATTTTTCTAATATCAATATTTGAGTTTATTTTTGAATATTTTTGAATCCATTCATTCTTACCTGCTGTATAGAATCTACAGATTGATTTACCAGATAACTCTACAAGTAACCCATTCTTACCTGCTGTATAGGATCTACAGAAGTAACTGATTTACCAGATAACTCTACATGTACAAGTTACCCCCCCCCCTCCCCACACCCACAAATAACTCATTCTTACCTGCTGTATAGGATCTACTGAAGTAACTGATTCACCTGACAGGGTAGCTTTGGCTAGAAGACTATCAGGTACAGGAGTCAATCTATAGAAGTTCAAGAAAAAGACAAAAGCATTGAACATGAAATTTTCTGCTTGAAATAGAACTCTTGTCTCATTGCTGTTAATCAAGTTGACTTGCTACTTCAAGCATGATTTCAGGTCATCTTTATATTCCTTACTCAAGAAAAGATCCAACACTTGTAATTTATTAGTGCAGGTAGCAGTAATGCTGACAACGTGCACATACAATGTACTTTCCACAAGGAGTGTTAGGGATCAATGACCTTTGAAAACATCATAAAAGTTTCATTTCCCCTTGCGTGAACTGTCTGCCAAACTAAAGTGTGTCTGACACATCCTAAACTGCCATTCCACCAAATTTGTCATGTGTCAAAGTACACATGACTACAGCATAAAACATAACATAATTTATATTTACCATAAAAAGCTGTGTTTTACTAACCTGTCTTGTTTGGGGTTTCTCTGTTTTTTATTCCTAGCATCTCCTACTTCTGGAATATTAGCCCACTCATCATCCGATACTTCTGATAATTTACGCTACAAATGACAAAGACATCTTAATCAATTGTTCTTGCTTAAAAAACAGTGGCAGAATGCCTTCTGATATTTTACACACAATATAACACAAATATCTACAAGTCTTCTCACTAGTAATACAGTAACTTCTGATAATTTTTTGCTAAGAGATGAAACACAACAAAAATATCATATCATAACCCTACATTTTGTATTCTCACTATACAAATAGTAGAAAGATTATAGCAGAATTGAAGAACAAAAATCATGGTATTTGATGAGTACATTTCTCTCTCACACACACACATACACACACATACACACACACACACACACACACACACACACACACGTACACACACACACACTCACACACACACACACACACACACACACATACACACACACACACACATACACACACACACACACATACACATACACACATACACACACACACACACACACACACACATACACACACACACACACACACACACACACACACATACACACACACACACACACACACGTACGTACATACTGTAACCTAAAAACTATGTCTTCACAAAATTCTACAGTAGAGAATAAATATGATACTTGTATTGCAATAGTTCTGAGGTTTTATGACAGGATTAACTTAATCCCACTTCTTACTAATTCTCAACATTAATCCATGATAATCTTACCTTTAAATCTGAAAACTGTTGCTGAATCTTAGGTCTTTCTTGACGGTATCTCTCTAACTCTTCCTTCAGTCTCTTTTCCCTAAAATAAAAATAGATTATATATTTTATTATCAGTGAAATGTCAAAACTACATTAACATCTACTGTACATTGTATGTACCATATCAGTACATGCTGTGATCTATAGATCATCATAGCAAGCTGTTTGGTGAAAAGTTTGGGGAAGATACTGAACTCACAAGAGATCACAGAAAAGCCAAAATATTCTCTCTTTTTTCAAATGTTGAAAGAGATGTTACCATTCCCATTACATAGTAGCATTGTTACTGTCCTTGGACTAAATGAGGAAGAGTGAACTTAAAAGAATCATTCACAACCGAAAGGAGAATATTGTAAGATACTTTTCATTTATGTTGTCCCTGACAAATTGTATCAATGTTACAATGTTCACATAAACAAATGTACTTTTACATCGGTTGAACCTTGCTACAACACTTTGATATGATTTCAAGTCATTCATACACCACCCAACACTTTGATATGATTACAAGTCATTCACACACCACCCAACACTTTGATATGATTTCAAGTCATTCATACAGCACCCAACACTTTGATATGATTTCAAGTCATTCATACACCACCCAACACTTTGATATAATTTCAAGTCATTCATACACCACCCAACACTTTGATATGATTTCAAGTCATTCATACAGCACCCAACACTTTGATATGATTTCAAGTCATCAATACAGCACCCAACACTTTGATTTCAAGTCATTCATACAGCACCCAACACTTTGATATGATTTCAAGTCATTCATACACCACCCAACACTTTGATATGATTTCAAGTCATCAATACAGCATCCAACACTTTGATATGATTTTAAGTCATTCATACAGCACCCAACACTTTGATATGATTTCAAGTCATTCATACAGCACCCAACACTTTGATATAATTACAAGTCATTCATACAGCACCCAACACTTTGATATAATTACAAGTCATTCATACACCACCCAACGCTTTGATATGATTTCAAGTCACTCATACACCACCCAACATTTTGATATGATTTCAAGTCATTCACACACCACCCACCTTCTTTCTTTTCTCTTCTCATCCATTCTTTTATCAATGGCTTCATAAATAGCATCAGCTTCTTCATCATCTTTCTCATAGGGTCCACTAGCAAATAAACTACCACCATAACCATGGAACTGTAAACAAAACAATATCGCTAAAAACAACGACTGTTCTTCTTGCATTACTTTTTATACTATCTTAAAGTGGTACAAGCTAGTTTAAAAACTTCTTTACTCAAGTGCAAATTCTACATAATACTTTTATTAAACTATTCTAGTACAGTATTAATGTCAGTGCATGCCTTCTATGACATTCCCAATTGTCTTCTGGCATTGTTATAATAGTTGCTTGCATAATACGGATTCCAAAATTTTTTATATCTATAATAAATTATGTCGGATTGTTTATACCCTGTAACTTGTGCCCCTTCAAGTGTAATTCTTGTCTACAAGTTGTCAAAATAATTACCCGGTAGATGTTACTCCCCAATATTTTTCTTCGTTCAGCCAAGCAAAAAATGAGTGACTTAATTAAGGGCCCTTTGTCACATGAGTCACTAGACGAGTAGTGACAACCCAACCCTTAGGTCACGAGTATTTTCCAGTTGAATGAAGACAAATATTGGAGAATAACATAATTATACCAGTGCCAGTAATATCAAAGAAAAATGGGAGAATGTAATAGCAATTTTGAATGTTTTGACTGATATTTTGAACACAGTAGAACCAGTGACATAGACACGTGTTGCTATGAAGTAGAACAACCAAAGTATAAATTCCATATTTTTTGTTCAACTTGGCTCGTGCATGGTATAAGTGTATTTACAGTCTTCAGAGTCACACATACCTCATCATAGTTGGAATCGTTCAAATCTTCATCATCATCTTCATCTTCTTGTTTCTTACTCTTCTTAGGAGCTGGATGTCTGTCATCACTATAGCAACACAAATAATGATTAACTCATTTTACGAATTAAGATACTACAACTAAACTACATTCCATCATCTTGTAATTAGGTCATTACGACTAGACACATGATATTACATACTGTACACTCCATATGTAGGATACATGTACATCTCACAGGGTACTAAAGGAACACACAATGAGTTTATACACTTTTAGACATAATATCTGTTGCATAGCCAAAAGGTACTCACAGTATTCTACTGACTGGGGTATACAGTACATGTACTTAAGGTATCACTTACAACTGATTGAACTCAGACCTTGTATTAAGATATAACTGAGAAACTACCTGATGATGTAATTCATTATGATATGAACAAATATAAAGGAAACTCCTACTATGCAATCAATTGTTCTAACAGATGCCAGAAGACAATTGTAATGTCATAGAAGACATTTATTGACATTAATATTATACCAGAATAGTTTAATCAAGATTTCATGTTACTTGTATATTAGTATTTTCATTTGCGAGAAAAGTTGATAAACTCAGCTAGTGTCACTTGAATCATTCTCAAACAGACATAAAACTTATTTTCCTTCTGGGATTTAGGCAACAGAAATAATCCAATTGAATATTACAAATCATACATACACATGGAAATCTCTAGAATTTAGAGTGGAGGTCCTACATGTACATGTATCAAAGTCATTATGACACATCATATTACATGTTTAATTTGATTCATATTGTACTATTATGGTTCTACACTGTATAATTGATAAAGTTCAATTCTAAATCCATCATGACAGTACATGCTATACACTATGTAGGTACTGAAATGGTAAAGTAAAATGATTACTGTTCCCATAGTTTACTTCCTATGCCAGTCATAAGATTAATGACATGCAATGGTTCACTTATTGGTGGCAATGGTCACATTATTTTCTGCAGTCACAAATAAGAATGAAGTGTGGAAATACTGTACCTGATATCATTAGCATCTCTAGCAGGACCAATATCAGATCTTGTGGTGAATCCGGTAGCTCTATAAGACAAAATAACAAAATAACATTAGCATACTAGTGCATTTGATTACCCTAAATTACACATCAGACAGTGACTGTGACAGTTGGTGTAATGTAATATGAAGTGTACATGTATATGCCTACACAATGTGAATACTGGTTATTGAGATCTACCCCTGCTTTCTGACGAGGTAAGTCGAGACGCGCTTCTAAAATTTTCCCGTTTAAACACAAAAAAAAGTGGACCAATGTAAGAATGGAGTCTAAGTTATTTCGTCTGCAACCAGGACCAGTTGAGTTTGGAAATCATTAACGTTGACGTTGAGCAACCCTTTGTCGCAGTGGATAAACATCGTTTAAAACACTGACTGGATTTATATTAGATCGTAACGGTCTACTACAGAAATCTAGGAATTGTCGTAAAAATCTAACAAAATGAGGAAAATTTAATTGGCGCCCATATTATGACCTAAAATATGTAACTTGTAAGAAAAACATTGTACCATGCTTCAGTTGTGTACAATATTTACTAAAATTGCGCCCTCAACCGTAACAGCTATATTCGGTTATTTTGTCCTCAAGTGGGCAAAATCAACTATTTTTCTCACCAGAAATATTCTGTACATACTTACCCTCTACCTAGACCAGGTACATAGCCAAGAGGAGCGGGTACACCAATAAAATTCTTCTTATTTTTGCTTACCAGTGACCCAGGGGCCACGGCCATCTTGGCTTGGGACGTCATTCTCGCAACGTACTCTCGAGGTTTACGAGAGTCATTAATTTAGTTGACAAAAGAGGGCGCACGTTATAGGATCATGACAGAGGAAGACACTGGATCGGATCACAGGGGCGTGTAATATTGCATAGATTGTTGTTTTCCAGGTCTACAGACTAAATATAACAACCTTTTGAATATATATTCCTACCTGTACAGGGAAAGAGAGCATATTTATAGTATACGTAGTACTATAGATCGATACATTTGTAGCAGCAAGAATCGTATGATATTTTCCTAAGAAAACTGAAATCTAAGCAATAATACACGCCCCTGTGGATCGGATGTCCTGCACCAGGTCGTGGGGGGGGGGGGGGTCTTAGTTACAGTGGCTGTGTAAACAACGTTGAAGAGGCATTAGAACTGATTCGTACAGAAATCTAGGAATGTCTCTGCTTGCACAATTTTAAATTTTAAATTCAAATTTTTAAAAATGACAACATATTACATACCTAAACTTAGCTTTTACTGACACCATGTACATTATTGGCAAAACATATCAACCAACGGACATACAGTGGCTGAACTTGGGGCTATCAATGTCTCGGTTGCAAGTATTTCAACTCTATTTCACATATTTTTCCCAAATAAAAATTGTGCAAGCAGAGACATTCCAACTTCCATCAAAAGGCTGTGAAGCGGAATCTTTCAAACAAACAAAATAGGGTTAACGTTGTTGAACTTTAGTTTTAAATCCCCAACTGATTGGGTCATCAGTACCTATATTTAGTATGTTCAGTGTTAATTTCCCTTGGAAACCCCTCCCCCACCCTCCCCTTACATCCCTGTATCAATGTAGTAATACCCTGCCAATGTAAAATTACTGAATTCATAGTCATGTGTTTCAGCGGATGTATTCAATCACAAATACGATTATTTTCCATCTGTCAGGCCAACTCTACAAGTATAAGTTAAAGTCAGTGTCTTGTGATTATGTTTATGTATTGTGTAACCCTAAAAATATTCAAATTGCAACAAAGTTATATACAAATTGTATAAAAAATTACCTACATTGTCTCCCCATGAAAACAAGTATCCATGGTAACATTTCTACACGGTTCAGTGAATCTGAACCTGTTTGTGAACTCCGTGCTGATTGTAAACCTATTTTAAGGCCAAGAAAAAAATTGTTTTCTGGTGAGTTTGAATCAAGTTAAATACCCTGCCTCGCGGCCGGTCTTTTTTTCTCGTGTTTGTCCAAACAATGCAGAGTGCAGATCCAAGGGAAACACAAAAATAAGGTTGGCACATATGGGATTTACCCTACATATTTGATTTACTCTACATATCTGATTTACCCTACACACCTGATTTACCCTATATATCTGATTTACCCTACATATAGGATTTACCCTACGTATAGGATTTACCCATCATATATTATTTACCCTATATATCTAATTTACTCTACATATAGGATTTACTGTACATATCTGATTTACCCTACTTATAGGATTTACTCTATGTAATGGATTTACCCTACATGTAGGATTTACCCTACATATCTGATTTACTATATATATAGGTTTTATTCTATATATCTGATTTATCCTAGACATAGGATTTACTGTACATATCTGATATACCTAAATATAATATACTTGAACCTAGCATTGGCAAAAAAAATTTTCAATAGGAAGTTTATAATCATTATCAAATTCATTTGAGTCACAAAGAACACAAGTATCGACTCAGTCACTTTGTCGTCTTCCTGTTTTAATTTTAAACCATACTGGCGTGAAGAGCATCTAAAATGTGTCAACATTCTTCAATGACTAATAATAATGATAATAACTGATGTTACGTAGAGCTTGAGTATTGGCACTGATGTATTTGAAGTAGTTTATTTTGTACTCTGAATTCATTAACATACAACTGTGTAGACGTCCACCTGGATGCGCTATTATTTTAATGACTCGGGAGACGTTAGATCTTTTGATTGATCGAGAGAGTATATTAATGTTGGGACAATGATTAGCTAATTAGAGAGAACAGCGTCTCATGTTAGTGTAGAAGGTGGTAGTCAGACTTCGCCAGACGACGGTGGTGCAAGGCAAGGTAGCAGTGACGCTTGGTCGACGTGGTATGGTGCGTCGGTGTTCAGCTATCCACGTGTATACATGCTCTTCGTCGGAACTCAATGTGTGTTGTTCACCTGATAAAATGTCCACATCCACCTTTGAAGTAAGTGTGAGATAACTACTACGTATACCTACTGGCAACGACAAGTTTCCATGTTAGATGTATAGCCATCAAAGGTAAAGGCTTTTGTGTGAAAAACAGTGCAATTTGAGAACAGCAAACTTTAACATTCGTAAGGGAGTGTCAAGATCTTACTTCCAGTGGGGCCCAGGAGGATTTCCCCTTTTCCTTGTGTATTTTTTTCATGCCCCCCCCCCATAATGAGCATAAATTATCAAATCAGTGAAAATTAAAACAGAAAAAAATTAGACATTGTATCCACTCACATAGTAGGAACATCAGGGTATAGATTTAGAAAACTGGCTGGAAAAATTAATAAAATTAAAATTAATATCATGGACATGAATGAAACAGATAGTGACTGAGACTGAAAGTGATACTTCTGTAATGCATGATCTAGGCAGTGATGGAGAAAATTGTGATACTGATAGCTCAGAAAATTCATGTACTGATGATAACACTGATGGTGATTGTGATGAAACAAGTCTTGCACATCCTCACGGACAAGTTACTTTGAGAAGTGCCAGAATTGCAGTGGATTTATGCTGAATTAAATAATCATGATTTTTTTTTTTAGAAAATTGTGAATTTTTTTGGTTTAGACCCCCTCCCCCCTAATTTTTCCTGAGAAAAATTGATGCTCCCCCTCCCCGAAAATCCCCCGGGCCCCCTGGAAGTAAAATCTGGGCGCTCCCTCGTCATTTCGTCATTCCGACATAAACAATCTTTTCATCCGCCGTTGAAGACCAGCGTAGAGACCAAAGAACACTAGTATAAGATAGATTATGTTGAACTGTATTATTTATAACATAATTGCGTTGTATGTGATAATTTGATGCTGATAAATACTTTATCATACATTGTAGTATACATTTTTAGTGGTCTGAGTACACACATGTATCATGAAAAGTTGACTCGGAGAACAACACGCCTACGTATGTAATACAAAGGTCGACGTCAACATGTGCGCTCATACCTGACTGACCCATTGGAAATACGCGTTCACTTTTCCTCACATTACGTTTTTGCTCTTAAAGCTATTTTGCTCACGCTCACAGTATAGTGTACCATCTAATTTCAATTCTGGCCAGTTTCACAATAATGAATGTTATTGATGCGCCAAACTTCAGTTGTTGTAGATTAACTACCTTTACCCGTTGCACATGGGCCGTGTTCTACATACTTACAAGCGGTCATAACCTTAACGTGAAGGTGTACACATGTGTGTTACCGACTTGTCTTTGGTGGTGATAGCTATTGACCAAATTCAAGTTGTAACCTCAGACGCACACAGTCTATCTCAGAGGTACCAGAATCTCAGGATACGTATTCAGTGGATAAACTCACAAGCACTCAAAATATTACTATTCACCTGTTGGGCAAGCTTTGTCAGAAATTACGTCACTTCCTTCATTTACAGCCCACATTGAGATGATCATGCAAGAGAGACATCTACTGTCTACACAAATTTGAAACAAAAGGGGTCTTGATGTACGTCACATCGTTACAGACGTACACAGAACATACGTATGCTTGCATGTTGTGTTTAAAAGCCAAGCTATACTGTGGCATATGACAAGCCGTTCAGGCCAGAATTATAATTTTATTTTAGCTGTAGTATTTCTTTTATATTTTTCGTACTTACAAACTAATTTTAAACGTTTATGTACTTTTATTCCATGTTCACATTATTTTAATTGAAATATGTTTTCATTTATTCGAGAACATTTGTTTTATTTTTCGTCAAACCAGAATTTTTTTAAAGGATTACACATAATTGAATGTCAAAATATATTTTTGTCAGTTTTTTTTTTCTATTTTTTTTCAAATTTTTTTTCAATCTTTTTATTTTTTAAACTTTTTTTTCTATTTTTTTCAACGATCATTTTGCTATGAACAATTTCCCATCTAGACACCAAAAATATATTACAGAAATTACATACAAAAGCGATTAAGATGGCAACATAAACCTTTGACACGTCGCACAATTGTAAGATGTAAAAACATGTGTATATGTTCTTCTGTTCGCTGGCGACTTCCTAGTCTATCTGCTAGACCTCGGATGTTCTTCCGATAAAATACGACACACGACCGAACATCGCTATCGAGGATGGAACATCGTGTTCGGGCAAGCCCTCACTGCGAACTTCGTTCGCTTATAGTATCGAAAGAAAGCCCGAACGTCTAGCAGCAAGACTATCGACTTCCCAGGCCGGGGCGCGAGTTATAGGGCAATGCACGAAGGGGGACGGATTGTCTGCCATGGCAGACGAATGCTCCTATCACGAGAACTTGTACAAGTAGCTGCAATAAGCCATTACAATAAATTGTAGTCTTGATTTTTGGTTCTGAGAATTCTATCATTCCGGGGATGCACTTCAAATTCACGCACGATTCCTCGAAATGATAAACACTGAATAACGCCACCTTTGGTATTTGTGACTATATTTTTGTATCTAAGGAAAACATACACTCACTAATTCTTGATACTGCGAAATTCATTATTGTTGATACAGATTTGTGATTTACTCTATTGTTGATGTCTGTCAGTATTTTTTTTTTTTTTTTATTTATTTTTTTTATTTATTTGTTTATTTGTTTGTTTGTTTGTCTGTCTGTCTGTCTGTCTGTCTGTCTGTCTGTCTGTCTGTCTGTCTGTCTGTCTGTCTGTCTGTCTGTCTGTCTGTCTGTCTGTCTGTCTGTCTGTCTGTCTGTCTGTCTGTCTGTCTGTCTGTTTGTTTGTTTGTTTGTTTGTTTGCTTGTTTGTGTTTGTTTTCATGAACAAAACTAACTAGGCCTGAGCTCGCAATAATTTACTGCAACTCTTTGCAGGATTTTGATATCAAGCATTTCCTTTCCAATACTGCATAAACATGTGCCTTTTGAGTCAAACTTCATACTCTTACTCCCGGCGTCGCATACATAGATGTTGTCATCATCATCTGTTGCAAGCCCCTGTGAGACTTTCAACATTGTTTTTAGGCCGGGTAGCTTTTGAATTCTCTGCAGATTTTATGAGCTTCTGAGTAGGTTGTTATTACGATGTGTGTCGACAGCACAGTAAACAGCAGACTAAAATAACCCTTAACTCCACTAAGGGCATAGTACCTTCTAAACGTCTACACAAGACCCACTTGTACTACACTGGTGTTTTTACATTTTAATTCAAAGGCCACAGGTCCAAAATACAAGTCACTATGAACAAAAACACAATACGATAAAAAAAATGTAGAGTTCCAATTGAGCGTGTTTGTGAAAGGTTGCAAGAGTTTGTAAATCAAGCTACCTATACCTGGTTAGACTCTGGTTAGACTGTATACGTCGTGACGTTCCGCCCTCACTGGCCTCCTCTCACCCGGGTAATTGGCGGATGTGTGAGGGCGCCCCGTCACGGCGTACCTTACAGACTAGTACCTGGTCAGATTATATCAGCCCAGTGAATTTTTCATAAGAAGGTGGACAATAAAAATATTGTTGAAAATAATATAATGTATGTATGTATGTACGTATGCATGGTTTTTAACGTCTGATTACATATATTTATTCGGACTGTGTCAAGTTTCTTGTGCATTTCATTGTATGTATGTATGTATGTATGTATGTATGTATGTATGTATGTACGTACGTGTGTTTACGTACGTATGTATGTATGTATGTATGTATGTATGTATGTATGTATGTATGTATGTACGTACGTGTGTGTACGTACGTACGTACGTATGTATGTATGTATGTATGTATGTATGTATGTATGTACGTACGTACGTACGTACGTGTGTATGTGTGTGTATGTATGTATTACATAATACACACACACACACAACTTCAGTGCCATGCATATAGCCTTTGAACCTATTATAACGTATATTTATTCTATTGTAGCTGTAAAACTACGCATAAACTGTTAAAATTTGTTTTGTTACTACGAAAATTATAAAATACTACAGCTAAAATAGAATACTAATTTTGTCCTGAACGGCTTGCCATATACATATCATTCGATACATGATGTATGGTGTATTTGTATTTCTTTCAACCTAAACCAGCTTTTCTATATCGCCTTGTAACGTTATTATTATTATTATTATTATTATTATTATTATTATTATTATTATTATTATTATTATTATTATTATTATTATTATTATTGTTGTTGTTGTTGTTGTTGTTGTTATTGTTATTGTTGTTATTGTTATCGTTGTTGTTGTTGTTGTTGATGATGATGATGATGATGATGATGATGATGATGATGATGATGATGATGATGTAAAGATTCAGTTTACTCCATCGTACATTGTAGTATACATTCTTTTAGTGTTCTGAGTACACATGGTATCATGAGATGTTGACAACACGTCTACGTATGTAATACAGCAGGTCGACGTCAGCATGTGCGCTCGTACTAGTAGTAGTACCTGACTGACCCATTGGAAATACGCGTTCACTTTTCCTCACGTTTTTGTTCCTAAAGCTATTTTGCTCACGCTCACAGTATAGTGTACCATCTAATTTCAATTCTGGCCAGTTTCACAATAATGAATGTTATTGATGCAACAAACTTTAGTTGTTTTAGATTAACTACACTTACCCGTTGAACATGGATCGCGTCCTACGTACTACATCATGTAATACATCATACATGCGGTCATAACCTTAACGTGACGTCGACGGTGTACACATGTATGTACGCGGCTGAAGTTGCGGCTGTTGGAAAACACATACTATCACACGTAAATTAACAGTTTTTAGAACTGATATAATGTTTGAGCCATCAATTTCGAAGGTAATAAGAACGTGTATTTGACGCCGAAACACGTCGTAATGGATGTCAAAGGTCACACCTGTCACGAGCACGACGTGCTCGGGACCGGCGTCTGTCAGCAGAGTCGGCCAAAAAAAAAAGTTGAAAAAAAGTTGGAAAAAAGAGTTCAAAAATAAAAAGTTCGAAAAAAAGTTGAAAAAAAAGTTGAAAAAAAAACAAAAAAACAAAAAACTTGCCATATATTCCAGGTAGATGATTGTAAAATTTATTTTTCCGTAGAGTTTATATCCGATTTAGATAAAGATTCACCTGTGCATTTTCGAACATCACACGTAGTAACCACGATAACGGTGAGTTAGGTGAGTCGTGCTTCACGTAGTAGAGAGTGCACGTGAGTACATAATGACATGTCTGATAGTACATGTAGTTTGTCATCCACGGCAATCAACGAGGTGTGTGTCATGTGTATTTACATCCTACCCCTTCCTTGTTTGTTTGACGTATTAAATATCATTCGATGAATACATAGAATTTGTTTTAATATCGTATTAACAAGATTTCTTTATTTTTGACGCGATGCACGGGGCCGGCATGAATACTAGTCTAGTAGATGTGTGACTAAAAGCTATATAGTTACCATTTGCAGTACGGATTCCTCCAGTACATCATGCTCATTGTATGAACTTGTCAGACATTCAATGGGCTTTGACCGAAAACATTCACGAAAACCGAATAATTCTTTTCGTATTATCAATCTTATTTTATTTACAAATGTCAAATAATTTTTTAATATACTTTACTTAATTCTTATTAACAATGGCAAGGACCAACACGAAACAGTTATCAAAAGTATGTCAAAGTTCAAGTGCTGTAAACACATAGGTATGAGCGTACGAATACAGTGCGATGAAATAAAATTGTCAACAAACCTAAATAGTAATTACCGTCGATAAAAAGAAACGTCTTTATAACAAATATGCGGATGCGGAAAAAAAACTTACATTTTGTGAGTTTTTTTCACGCGCCACTCGGTCAAAGGAAGCCTTATCTAGTACGGGGCTAAGTACGGGGAGTTGGGAGAAAATCAAACACGATGACGATCGCGCCGCTGTTGTGAATCATTATGTATACGTGAAAATATAGGCAAAGCATTTCGATAAACCCACACGGTTTTTCTTCTGAAAGTAAATTTCAAGCAATATACACAATCAAATTATTGGACCTCAGACACGCGTACGACACACTTGCACTTGTCTAGTATTGTCTGAGACTGGACGAGCTATGAGTACAGTCTGCGAGAATCTAGATCTGGCGTGGATTTGTATGAGTTGTCCTTGAAGTGTACTGAACCATATCTTGGTATTTCAACAAGCACGGGGGATTATGTGCCAACTCAAGTATATATTATTGTACATATTTTCATTTAATTATATTTATTATGAACTGTATATACCAGTACTTTGTATTATCACCCGATTGTTATTCGAATGAGCAAATAGACAATATAGACGATCGATATGTACGTACGTAGAAAAGTACCCCTCTTCTGGTTGAATTGATCCATTGCAGGTTACATGTAAAGTTACAAATAACAGACACCAAGGACATTCACAAGCAATTCTCTTCAAATGGTTTGGCCTCACCTGTCGAACACTACGAAAACTTTGAAGGTCGAGTTAGGCGTGAGCGACTCTGTCTACGTCTGCAACTTCGTACAACTTTTATTATTTTTTTATTACAAGGGAATGCATGTGTATCGTTCAAATTGCCGCCATCACGCGTCAGAGGTGTCACAGTATACCACGGAAGTAGTGATTACCATGGAAATGGGGATACTTACATGAATATACTGTTACGTTACGGTATTAACATAAATAATTATATAATATTTTTTTTTTTAAACACTGGTGATTTTGTTTTTTCTAACTGGGATATGTGCAAGGCAGAAAAACGTACTTTATGGAAATATAATGACGAGACACCCACCCCAAATTTTGTTTTCATGTCTTAATTAACATGTTATTATTAACAATTTTGTTACAAATGTACAAATCTTGACATCTGAAGATATACATGAACAATATGTTATACTGAAATAGCTTATCGTATAGTTTGCATACATTTGGAAGTAACATAAAACATAGACTATAATTTATACTAAGATTTTAAACCGGGGGAAAGTTCTTCAAGTTATCGATGAAATTGTGCTAACGACGCCGCCTTGTACATTTTTACTTCTGGATCGTACAAACTGTGATATTAACATAAAGAGATGGAAAATCGCAAACTTCCTATAGATACACGTTCGTTATACCACACTGTAGGTGAAGTCGTCCTATTTCATTTCATTTTATTTGTTGGGCTCTGACATTCCATTTTATTACTAAGGTATGTAATTCAAACGGGGGCGACTCATCCCGACTTTTGCGGTCAGAGCGCTTTTACAAATCATGCGCCGTTTCCCGACTATTTGCATTTCGCGAGAAACAATTGATTAAAATATGGTGAGCACCCACGGATGTGTTATGTAAGGATGTTGTTAACACCACTTGTAAATTCCCACCGAGTAAAATTCTGACGTTGATTGGCTGTCATGCAATATAACGTGTAATACTTGCTCGTTAATACTGACCTCACATAGAGACAATAGTTTCCCGCCAAAATGTAAAATCACAGGTGATGGGTTCATTTTTGCTCTTTATTTAGATTGGTTCTCAACACCTTTTCAAATACTTGTAAATCCGTCTTACTACGACGACAGCTCAAAAAGTTCAAAATGGCTACACATCTATCTGTAATGTCTGTCTGTGAATTGCTGAGGCTCGATGGAAGACGCGACTTGTAAAGAAGGAGGAAGCCCAAAGTTGTGCCTACCTGTTTGGTTGGGATAACTGACATCATGCTAGGGAAGATTTTATTTGCTTCATTTTTGACATCATGCTATTTTTTCTCTTGTACGGATTGTGTTGGGTTGGGTTGGGTTGGGTTGGGTTGGGTTATGTGGGCAATGGACAACAGTTTGGCCAATTCCATTGTCTAGGAGAAGCAAAAATTATAGGCTCAATTAGTTGGAAAAGTTGGAAAAATTTGGGACAAAAATAACATGACTTCATAGTTACGTGAACGAAATTAATGAAAGCGTTCTATTTTGCCACTACCAGTTCAAAAAGAAGCTAAAATAAATTTAATGGCCGGCACTTTCTATCTTGCACTTCGCACATTTAGTCACCAATAACTTTAATTAATTCACTAATATTTAAATTTCTCCTCATTAATGCATGTCAAATTGTCTATTTGAAATGGTATTGTATCATAGATCTCAGTCTCTCATTATATATGTTCACGATGAAAAAAAAATCAGCAAAGATAAATTAAAAACCAACCAGGTGGGCACAATAATGGAGCTGGACAAGAAGACCAGAGACAGTTTGATGTGATTATCAATTTCAAGGCAGACGTAAGTAATAATTGTCTTATAAAGTGATTTTACCAGTGTTATTGGAACATTAGAAGTTAGAGACTTTCATGTCTTTGGTATGTAACATAATAAGATATTACAATATCAATGAATGCTATATATTGAAAAAGTTATTTTTTAAAACTATTGTTTGATGAATTCACTTTCAGATGGAACATCCCCAAGATAGATGGATGTGATTTTCAATCTCAAGGCAGAAGTGAGTCAATAATTGTCTTATATATAATATATTTTTTGTCTTTTTTGAAATGGTATTGGTGTCTTAGGTCGCTCTCATTATAGCTGCATTTTTTGTGTGATTTTGAGGGTTTTTTCGTCTGTTTTCGTGCTTTTTTTTTCGTTTCGACGTTTTACCCAAATCAAACGCTATAATCCTTCTAACGCAAACGCAAATAGACAGAACCGATTCATATCTGATTCTGTAGCGGTTTTGCTATATCACTTTTACTACGCTACAACCGCTACAGATCCCCCTATTTAACGCTCCCCTCTAAAATGTGTTTCGGATCAGGGAGCACATTTTGTTGTTTGATATGCCATCCCCTAACATTTAACCTAGCTAGTACTATAATCATAAAAATGGTGGAGTGCAATAATGTGGAAGGTAGTGAGGTAACTACTTGTAATAAGTCATACCTGGAAGTTCAAAGTTGAGGTTTGTGTAATTTAAATATATCAAGAATTTGAAGCCCACTAAAGAAATGGTTGAAATGTGCTTAGATACAACTAAAAGAATAGCCTGGACTGCTATTTTTTGAGACTTGTGATTCAGCGTGTTCATTTTAAGCTGGCCACCGACCAGTTTGCCCGGCTTTTCAGTCAATTGGGTCGGCTATTGAGCTGCTGAAAATTTACAAATTACATGGAAAATTGGTTTTGTACTTTGATTATTTCAAATTTCTAAGAAAAGCCATAAAAACGAATTCTCTATTTCCGTTAGTAACGTAATATAGATGACCTAAATCGATTGTACTCAATATGTTATCGTACTCGGAATATCGTTTTTGTTTTGCCGAGTTGACGTTCGGGTGGGGAGATCAACTCAATCGAGCACAAGTGTCAATCGAACATTACCGAATGTGAGAAATGGAACGGAGCTCGGAGGCATTGGCTTCCGATTGTTTCCGAAACTTACCGAAAATCCGAAGATCGGCATTCAAAATGACGTCGTCCAAGAAACATAAAGTACATCTCGTAAGGGACCGGTCAGTTTCTCCAGCCTGGGGGGGGGGGGCGGTGGATTCTTAAATCGGGCCGACAAAAAGTCACTGACCCCCCCCCCCCCTCTCTGTAAAACCCAAAACAGGCTGACCCCCCTATCACTTAATTCTAAAACATGATGACCCCCCCCCCCCCATATATGATATTCGCATGAGTGACAGGTATTTTTTGATCGTGACTCAGTGTGGACTGCTTGACTGTCTTGCATCTACTTTATAAGATCCCTGGTTAGCACTATCATAATTATAATTATTGACTACACAGGGTAAATATATTTGAAAAGGAGTTTAATAGCATCTTGGCAGTGAAAGGTAGGGGGAAAGCTTGAGAAGGGATTATGTACAGCTGTCATGGGGGGGGATCCTAGGGGTCTCCCCCTAGAAGCCCAGGAGGTTTTTAACTCTGAAAAGTCAATTTTGAGACTATTCAGACATTTTTAGAAAATCATTTCCAAGCTTTACAAGACAGCACCAACATGTAAAAAGCAACTACATAAGGTTGAAATATTTTTGAAATATAGTTTGATAGGATCTTGACAGTAAGAGGTAGGGGGAGATCGTGAAACTGGGACGTGTACACCTCATGGGGGGGGTCCTAGGGGGTCTCCCCTAGGGGGTCTCCCCCTAGAAGCCCTGGAGGTTTTTTCCCTGAAAAGTCAATTTTGAGACTATTCAGACCCTTTCAGACAATAATTTCCAAGCCTTACAAGACAACACCAACATGTAAAAAAAACAACTACATAGGGTTGAAATACTTTTGAAATATACTTTGATAGCATCTTGACAGTAAGAGGGGAAGAGCTTGAGACTGGGATATGTCCACCTCATGCGGGGGGTCTGAGGGGGTCTCCCTCTAGAAGCCCTGGAGGATTTTTACTCTTATAGCCAATATTTACGCTATTTAGACCCTTCAAGCAATAACTTAATCCATGCTTTACAAGACAGCAAGTATCAGAAACTATTCTTTATAACTTACACTAAGGGTTGAAATATGTTCTTAAAAAGTTAAATGGCATCATTATATACATGTAGTAAAGGTCAGCACACCTAATGGTAGTATCATTGGTAGGGGAGATTTGGAGATTAAGGCAATTTTAGACTATCTTGGCATCTTGAAAAGACAATATCATCTCAAATTAGAATAGGGTGAAAATATTTAAGAAAAGTTTAATACCATTATGACAGTAAAAAGGTTGTTGGTGCATCTGATTGTTGGTTGAATGCATGAGTGACCTCTGGGGGTGAGGGAGTCCTTGGGATTTTCCCCCTGGCAGATCTGGAGTTTTTTGCTTGGGATACTAAGGCAATGTTTAGGTTATTCATAACCTTTGAGGTAATATTTCCAAGCTTCGAAAAGCTAACGTAAATGTACGTTTTAAATGAGTTTCCTATATCACATAAAATGGACATGTAACATTAGTATAGGGCATTAATATATGTATAATAAAGTCACCGGTATGTTAGAGAACTTTAGGTGGTCATACCTAGTGTATAATAGAAACTGGAATCTGATGAGATGTGGTGATTTGTAGTGTCAATAGCATGACGAGTAGAACAATTTAGATTAACTTCATTTATAAACTATCTATGGAAATTGCCATTACGAAACCTTCAAGTTCACTTTTGCCCCAAACTACAATATAAGTGAAGCATTGATTGTGAAACAGCCAAGCATTTACATGACATGTTCTGTAACTAGTGTGGTAGCTAGGTAATACATGTATATGTATATGTATAGTTAGGTTTAAACTAATAAGTAATATTAAAGAATTCATGTAAGAAACAGGGACAAGAACAAATATTGACATGTACCACATTTCAGACAAGGCTATATGCCATTGTAGAAAGGATATTTTTCTTCTATCACAATTTAAAACACAATGACCCCCCCCCCCATCCACAATTTTGAAAACAGCATGAACCCCCCCCCCCCTACTGCCAATTTCAAAAACAGGGTGACACCCCCCCACTACCAATCCACTGGACCCCCCCCCCCCCAGGCCGAAGAAACTGACCGGTCCCTAAATACCCTCGGAAATTTTGGTTTTCCAAAGAGTGGTCGAACTAAGTTTGGTACGTTGAGGTGCAACACTATTCAGAGTGTATGAATTTTCATTTAATTGTATAAATTTAATAACAAATCACACAAATGACAGGATTTCTGATCGTGATCATGATATATGACAGTCGCAAGTGATTCAGTCAAAATTGTTGTAGTACAACTGAAGTAGTCAGTCAGTCACCTGTCAGTAAGCCATCAAGTAGTACATGTACATTACAAGGAGTCTGTCAGTTAGTCATCAACTAGTATATGTACATTATACGGATTCTGTCAGTCACTAGTCAGTCAGTCAGTCAGTCAGTCAGAAATGTTGTAGTACAACTGAAGCAGTCAGTCAGTCGTCACCTGTCAGTCAACCACCAAGTAGTACATGTACATTACAAGGAGTCTGCCAGTCACTAGTCATTTTGTTTTGCCGAGTTGACGTTCGGGTGGGGAGATCAACTCAATCGAGCACAAGTGTCAATCGAACATTACCGAAATGGAACGGAGCTCGGAGGCATTGGCTTCCGATTGTTTCCGAAACTTACCGAAAATCCGAAGATCGGCATTCAAAATGACGTCGTCCAAGAAACATAAAGTACATCTCGTAAATACCCTCGGAAATTTTGGTTTTCCAAAGAGTGGTCGAACTAAGTTTGGTAGGTTGAGGTGCAACACTATTCAGAGTGTATGAATTTAAATTTAATTATATAATTTGAATAACAAATCGCACAAATGACAGGATTTCTGATCGTGATCATGATATATGACAGTCACAAGGGATTCAGTCAGAATTGTTTCCAAGGAGTATGTCAGTCAGTTAGTCAGTCAGTCAGTCAGTCAGTCAGTCAGTCAGTCAGAAATGTTTTAGTACAACTGAAGCAGTCAGCCAGTCGTGTGTCAGTCAGCCATCTAGTAGTACGTGTACATTACAAGGAGTCTTTCAGTCACCAGTCAGTCAATCAGTCAGTCAGAAATGTTGTAGTACAACTGAAGTAGTCAATCAGCCACCAAGTAGTACATGTACATTACAAGGAGTCTGTCAGTCACCTGTCAGTTAGTCATCAAGTAGTGTATGTACATTATAAGGATTCTGTCAGTCACTAGACAGTCAGTCAGAAATGTTGTAGTACAACTGAAGCAGTCAGTTAACCACCAAGTAGTACATGTACATTACAAGGAGTCTGCCAGTCACTAGTCAGTCAGTCAGTCAGTCAGTCAGAAGTGTTGTAGTGCAACTGAAGCAGTCAGTCAGTCAACTGTCAGCTACCAAGTAGTACATGTACATTACAAGGAGTCTGTCAGTCACTAGTCAGTCAGTCAGTAATGTTGTAGTACAACTGAAGCAGTCAGTCACTCACCTGTCAGTCAGCCATCAAGTAGTACATGTACATTAGAAGGAGTCTGTCAGTCACTAGTCAGTCAGTCAGTAATGTTGTAGTACAACTGAAGCAGTCAGTCAGTCGTCACCTGTCAGTCAACCACCAAGTAGTACATGTACATTACAAGGAGTCTGCCAGGCACTAGTCAGTCGGTCAGTCAATCAGTCAGTCAGAAATGTTGTAGTACAACTGAAGCAGTCAGTCAGTCAGTCAGTCAGTCAGTAACCTGTCAGTCAGCCATCTAGTAGTACATGTACATTACAAGGAGTCTGCCAGACACTAGTCAGTCGGTCAGTCAATCAGTCAGTCAGAAACGTTGTAGTACAACTGAAGCAGCCAGTCAGTCACCTGTCAGTCAGCCATCTAGTAGTACGTGTGCTTTACAAGGAGTTTGTCAGTCACCTGTCAGTTAGTCCGGAATGTTGTAGTGCAACTGAAGCAGCAAGTCAGTCACCTGTCAACCAGCAATTAAGTAGTTACATGTACATTACTAGGAGTCTGTCAGTCACTAGTCAGTCAGTCAGTCAGTCAGTCAGTCAGTCAGAAATGTTGTAGTACAATTGAAGCAGCCAGTCACTCACCTCTCAGTCAGCCATCAAGTAGTACATGTACATTAGAAGGAGTCTGTCAGTCAGTCAGTCAGTCAGTCAGTCAGAAATGTTGTAGTACAATTGAAGCAGTTAGTCAGTCACCTGTCAGTCATCGATCAAGTAGTACATGTACATTATTAGGAGTCTGCCAGCCACTAGTCAGCCAGTCAGTCATAATTGTTGTAGTACAACTGAAGCAGTCAGTTAGTCACCTGTCAGCCAACCACCAAGTAGTACATGTATATTACAAGGAGTCTGTCAGTCACCTGTCAGTTAGTCCGGAATGTTGTAGTGCAACTGAACCAGTCAGTCAGTCAGTCAGTCACCTGTAAGTCTGTCATCTAATAGTACGTGTGCTTTACAAGGAGTCGTACAGTCACCAGTCAGTCAATCAGTCAGTCAGTCAGTCAGTCAGTCAGACATGTTGTCGTACAACTGAAGCAGTCAGTCAGCCACCTGTCAGTCAGCCACCTGTCAGTCAGCCATCTAGTAGTACATGTACATTACAAGAAGTCTGTCAGTCAGTCAGTCAGTCAGTCAGTCAGCCAGTCAGTCAGTCAGTCAGTCAGTCAGTCAGAAAAGTTGTAGTACAACTGAAGCAGCAAGTCAGTCACCTGTCAGTCAGCAATTAAGTAGTTACATGTACATTATTAGGAGTCTGTCAGTCACTAGTCAGTCAGTCAGTCAGTCAGTCAGTCAGTCAGAAATGTTGTAGTACAACTGAAGCAGCTAGTCACTCACCTCTCAGTCAGCCATCAAGTAGTACATGTACTTTAGAAGGAGTCTGTCAGTTACTAGTCAGTCAGTCAGTCAGTCAGTCAGTCAGTCAGTCAGTCAGTCAGTCAGTCAGAAATGTTGTAGTACAACTGAAGCAGTTAGTCAGTCACCTGTCAGTCAGCAATTAAGTAGTACATGTACATTAAAAGGAGTCTGCCAGCCACTAGTCAGCCAGTCAGTCAGAATTGTTGTAGTACAACTGAAGCAGTCAATTAGTCACCTGTCAGACAACCACCAAGTAGTACATGTATATTACAAGGAGTCTGACAGTCACTAGTCAGTCAGTCAGTCAGTCAGTCAGTCAGTCAGTAATGATGTAGTACAACTGAGGCAGTGAGTCAGTCAGTCACCTGTCAGTCAGCCACCTGTCAGTCAGCCATCTAGTAGTACATGTACATTACAAGGAGTCTGTCAGTCACCGTCAGTCAGTCAGAAATGCTGTAGTACAACTGAAGTAGTCAATCAGCCACTAAGTAGTACATGTACATTACAAGGAGTCTGTCAGTCACCTGTCAGTTAGTCAGAAATGTTGTAGTACAACTGAAGCAGTCAGTTAATCACCTGTTAGTCAACCACCAAGTAGTACATGTACATCACAAGGAGTCTGCCAGTCACTAGTCAGTCAGTCAGTCAGTCAGTCAGTCAGAAGTGTTGTAGTGCAACTGAAGCAGTCAGTCACTCACCTCTCAGTCAGCCATCAAGTAGTACATGTACATTGGAAGGAGTCTGCCAGTCACTAGTCAGTCGGTCAGTCAATCAGTCAGTCAGAAATATTGTAGTACAACTGAAGCAGTCAGTCAGTCAGTCAGTCAGTCAGACAGTAACCTGTCAGTCAGCCATCTAGTAGTACATGTACATTACAAGGAGTCTGAGAGTCACCGTCAGTGAGTCAGTCAGAAATGTTGTAGTACAACTGAAGCAGCCAGTCAGTCATCTGTCAGTCAGCAATTAAGTAGTACATGTGCATTACTATGAGTCTGTCAGTCACTAGTCAGTCAATCAATCAGAAATGTTGTTGTACCACTGACGTAGTCCGACAGTCAATCACCTGTTAGTCAGCCATCAAGTAGTTCATGTACATTACAAGGAGTCTGCCAGCCACTAGTTAGCCAGTCAGTCAGAATTATTGTAGTACAATTGAAGCAGTCAGTTAGTCACCTGTCAGCCAACCACCAAGTAGTACATGTATATTACAAGGAGTCAGTCAGTCAGTCAGTCAGTCAGTCAGTCAGTCAGTCAGTCAGTCAGAAATGTTGTAATACAACTGAGGCAGCCAGTCAGACGCCTGTCAGTCAGCTATCAAGTAGTATGTGTACATTGCAAGGAGTCTGTCAGTCACTACTTAGTTAGTCAGTCAGTCAGTCAGTCAGTCAGTCAGTCAGTCAGTCAGTCAGTGAGAAATGTTGTAGTGCAACTGAAGCAGTCAGTCAGCCATCTATTACTATGTGTACATTACAAGAAGTCGTTCAGGCACCAGTAAGTCAATCAGTCAGTCAGAAATGTTGTAGTACAACTGGAGTAGTCAATCAGCCACCAAGTAGTAGATGTACATTACAAGGAGTCTGTCAGTCACCTGTCAGTTAGCCATCAAGTACTACATGTACATTGCAAGAAGTCTGTCAGTCACTAGTCAGTCAGTCAGTCAGTCAGAAATGTTCTAGTACAACTGAAGCAGGCAGTCAGTCGTCACCTGTCAGTCAACCATCAAGTAGTACATGTACATTACAAGGAGTTTGTCAGTCACCTGTCAGTTAGTCCGGAATGTTGTAGTGCAACTGAAGCAGTCAGTCAGTCAGTCACCTGTAAGTCTGCCATCTAGTAGTACGTGTGCTTTACAAGGAGTCGTACAGTCACCAGTCAGTCAGTCAGTCAGACATGTTGTAGTACAACTGAAGCAGTCAGTCAGTCACCTGTCAGTCAGCCATCTAGTAGTACATGTACATTACAAGGAGTCTGTCAGTCAGTCAGGCAGTCAGTCAGTCAGTCAGAAAAGTTGTAGTACAACTGAAGCAGAAAGTCAGTCACCTGTCAGTCAGCAATTAAGTAGTTACATGTACATTACTAGGAGTCTGTCAGTCACTAGTCAGTCAGTCAGTCAGTCAGTCAGAAATGTTGTAGTACAACTGAAGCAGCTAGTCACTCACCTCTCAGTCAGCCGTCAAGTAGTACATGTACTTTAGAAGGAGTCTGTCAGTCACTAGTCAGTCAGTCAGTCAGTCAGTAATGTTGTAGTACAACTGAAGCAGTTAGTCAGTCACCTGTCAGTCAGCAATTAAGTAGTACATGTACAATAAAAGGAGTCTGCCAGCCACTAGTCAGCCAGTCAGTCAGAATTGTTGTAGTACAACTGAAGCAGTCAATTAGTCACCTGTCAGACAACCACCAAGTAGTACATGTATATTACAAGGAGTCTGACAGTCACTAGTCAGTCAGTCGGTCAGTCAGTCAGTAATGATGTAGTACAACTGAGGCAGTCATTCAGTCACCTGTCAGTCAGCCACCTGTCAGTCAGCCACCTGTCAGTCAGCCATCTAGTAGTACATGTACATTACAAGGAGTCTGTCAGTCACCGTCAGTCAGTCAGAAATGTTGTAGTACAACTGAAGTAGTCAATCAGCCACTAAGTAGTACATGTACATTACAAGGAGTCTGCCAGTCACTAGTTAGTCAGTCAGTCAGTCAGTCAGTCAGTCAGTCAGTCAGTCAGAAGTGTTGTAGTGCAACAGAAGCAGTCAGTCACTCACCTGTCAGTCAGCCATCAAGTAGTACATGTATATTAGAAGGAGTCTGTCAGTCACTAGTCAGTCAGTCAGTCAGTCAGTCAGTCAGTCAGAAATGCTATAGTACAACTGAAGCAGTCAATCAGTCGTCACCTGTCAGTCAACCACCAAGTAGTACAATCATGTACATTACAAGGAGTCTGTCAGTCACTAGTCAGTCAGTCAGTCAGTCAGAAATGTTGTAGTACAACTGAAGCAGTCAGTCAGTGAGTGAGTCAGTCAGTCAGTCAGTCAGTCAGACAGTAACCTGTCAGTCAGCCATCTAGTAGTACATGTACATTACAAGGAGTCTGAGAGTCACCGTGAGTGAGTCAGTCAGAAATGTTGTAGTACAACTGAAGCAGCCAGTCAGTCATCTGTCAGTCAGCAATTAAGTAGTACATGTGCATTACTATGAGTCTGTCAGTCACTAGTCAGTCAGTCAATCAATCAGAAATGTTGTTGTACCACTGACGTAGTCCGTCAGTCAATCACCTGTTAGTCAGCCATCAAGTAGTTCATGTACATTACAAGGGGTCTGCCAGCCACTAGTTAGCCAGTCAGTCACAATTGTTGTAGTACAATTGAAGCAGTCAGTTAGTCACCTGTCAGCCAACCACCAAGTAGTACATGTATATTACAAGGAGTCAGTCAGTCAGTCAGTCAGTCAGTCAGTCAGTCAGTCAGTCAGTCAGAAATGTTGTAATACAACTGAGGCAGCCAGTCAGTCGCCTGTCGGTCAGCTATCAAGTAGTATGTGTACATTGCAAGGAGTCTGTCAGTCACTACTTAGTCAGTCAGTCAGTCAGTCAGTCAGTCAGTCAGTCAGTCAGACATGTTGTAGTACAACTGAAGCAGTAAGTCAGTCACCTGTCAGTCAGCCATCTAGTAGTACATGTACATTACAAGGAGGCTGTCAGTCACCGTCAGTCAGTCAGAAATGTTGTAGTACAACTGAGGCAGCAAGTCAGTCACCTGTCAGCCAGCAATTAAGTAGTTACATGTACATTACTAGGAGTCTGTCAGTCAGTCAGTCAGTCAGTCAGTCAGTCAGTCAGTCAGTCAGTCAGAAATGTTGTAGTACAACTGAAGCAGCCAGTCACTCACCTCTCAGTCAGCCATCAATTAGTACATGTACATTAGAAGGAGTCTGTCAGTCACTAGTCAGTCAATCAGTCAGTCAGTCAGTCAGTCAGTCAGAAATGTTGTAGTACAATTGAAGCAGTTAGTCAGTCAACTGTCAGTCATCGATCAAGTAGTACATGTACATTACTAGGAGTCTGTCAGTCAGTCAGTCAGTCAGTCAGTCAGTCAGAAATGTTGTAGTACAACTGAAGCAGCCAGTCACTCACCTCTCAGTCAGCCATCAAGTAGTACATGTACATTAGAAGGAGTCTGTCAGTCACTAGTCAGTCAATCAGTCAGTCAGTCAGTCAGTCAGTCAGTCAGTCAGTCAGAAATGTTGTAGTACAATTGAAGCAGTTAGTCAGTCAACTGTCAGTCATCGATCAAGTAGTACATGTACATTACTAGGAGTCTGCCAGCCACTAGTCAGCCAGTCAGTCAGAATTGTTGTAGTACAATTGAAGCAGTCAGTTAGTCACCTGTCAGCCAACCACCAAGTAGTACATGTATATTACAAGGAGTCTGACAGTCACTAGTCAGTCAGTCAGTAATGATGTAGTACAACTGAGGCAGTCAGTCAGTCACCTGTCAGTCAGCCACCTGTCAGTCAGCTATCTAGTAGTACATGTACATTACAAGGAGTCTGTCAGTCACCTGTCAGCCAGCAATTAAGTAGTTACATGTACATTACTAGGAGTCTGTCAGTCAGTCAGTCAGTCAGTCAGTCAGTCAGTCAGTCAGAAATGTTGTAGTACAACTGAAGCAGCCAGTCAGTCACCTGTCAGTCAGCAATTAAGTAGTACATGTACATTACAAGGAGTCTCTCAGTTACTAGTCAGTCAGTCAGTCAGTCAGTCAGTCAGTCAGAAATGTTGTAGTACAACTGAAGCAGTCAGTCAGTCGTCACCTGTCAGTCAAGCACCAAGTAGTACATGTACATTACAAGGAGTCTGTCAGTCACTAGTCAGTCAGTCAGAAATGTTGTAGTACAACTGAAGCAGTTAGTCAGTCACCTGTCAGTGAGCGATCAAGTAGTTGATGTACATTACTAGGAGTCTGTCACTAGTCAGTCAGTCAATCAGAAATGTTGTTGTACCACTGACGTAGTCCGTCAGTCAGTCACCTGTTAGTCAGCCATCAAGTAGTTCATGTACATTACAAGGAGTCTGCCAGCCACTAGTCAGCCAGTCAGTCAGAATTGTTGTAGTACAATTGAAGGAGTCAGTTAGTCACCTGTCAGCCAACCACCAAGTAGTACATGTATATTACAAGGAGTCTGTCTGTCAGTCAGTCAGTCAGTCAGTCAGTCAGTCAGTCAGTCAGTCAGTCAGTCAGTCAGTCAGAAATGTTGTAGTACAACTGAGGCAGCCAGTCAGTCGCCTGTCAGTCAGCTATCAAGTAGTATGTGTACATTGCAAGGAGTCTGTCAGTCACTACTCAGTTAGTCAGTCAGTCAGTCAGTCAGTCAGTCAGTCAGAAATGTTGTAGTGCAACTGAAGCAGTCAGTCAGCCATCTATTACTATGTGTACATTACAAGAAGTCGTTCAGTCACCAGTAAGTCAATCAGTCAGTCAGAAATGTTGTAGTACAACTGAAGTAGTCAATCAGCCACCAAGTAGTAGATGTACATTGCAAGGAGTCTGTCAGTCACCTGTCAGTTAGCCATCAAGTACTACATGTACATTGCAAGGAGTCTGTCAGTCACTAGTTAGTCAGTCAGTCAGTCAGTCAGTCAGTCAGTCATTCATTCAGTCATTCATTCATTCAGTCAGTCAGTCAGTCAGTCAGTCAGTCAGTCAGTCAGTCAGAGATGTTCTAGTACAACTGAAGCAGTCAGTCTGTCGTCACCTGTCAGTCAACCACCAAGTAGTACATGTACATTACAAGGAGTTTGTCAGTCACCTGTCAGTTAGTCCGGAATGTTGTAGTGCAACTGAAGCAGTCAGTCAGTTACCTGTAAGTCTGCCATCTAGTAGTACGTGTGCTTTACAAGGAGTCGTACAGTCACCAGTCAGTCAATCAGTCAGTCAGTCAGTCAGTCAGTCAGACATGTTGTAGTACAACTGAAGCAGTCAGTCAGCCACCTGTCAGTCAGCCATCTAGTAGTACATGTACATTACAAGGAGTCTGTCAGTCACCGTCAGTCAGTCAGAAATGTTGTAGTACAACTGAGGTAGCAAGTCAGTCACCTGTCAGTCAGCAATTAAGTAGTTACATGTACATTACTAGGAGTCTGTCAGTCACTAGTCAGTCAGTCAGTCAGTCAGAAATGTTGTAGTACAACTGAAGCAGCCAGTCACTCACCTCTCAGTCAGCCATCAAGTAGTACATGTACTTTAGAAGGAGTCTGTCAGTCACTAGTCAGTCAGTCAGTCAGTCAGTCAGTCAGTCAGTCAGTCAGTCAGTCAGAAATGTTGTAGTACAACTGAAGCAGTTAGTCACTCACCTGTCAGTCAGCCATCAAGTAGTACATGTACATTAGAAGGAGTCTGCCAGCCACTAGTCAGCCAGTCAGTCAGAATTGTTGTAGTACAACTGAAGCAGTCACTTAGTCACCTGTCAGACAACCACCAAGTACTACATGTATATTACAAGGAGTCTGACAGTCACTAGTCAGTCAGTCAGTAATGATGTAGTACAACTGAGGCAGTCAGTCAGTCACCTGTCAGTCAGCCACCTAGTAGTACATGTACATTACAAGGAGTCTGTCAGTCACCGTCAGTCAGTTAGAAATGTTGTAGTACAACTGAAGCAGCCAGTCAGTCACCTGTCAGTCGGCAATTAAGTAGTACATGTACATTACAAGGAGTCTGTCAGTTACTAGTCAGTCAGTCAGTCAGTCAGTCAGTCAGTCAGTCAGTCAGTCAGTCAGTCAGTCAGTCAGTCAGTCAGACAGAAATGTTGTAGTACAACTGAAGCAGTCAGTCAGTCGTCACCTGTCAGTCAACCACCAAGTAGTACATGTACATTACAAGGAGTCTGGCAGTCACTAGTCAGTCAGTCAGAAATGTTGTAGTACAACTGAAGCAGTTAGTCAGTCACCTGTCAGTCAGCGATCAAGTAGTAGATGTACATTACTAGGAGTCTGTCACTAGTCAGTCAGTCAATCAGAAATGTTGTTGTACCACTGACGTAGTCCGTCAGTCAGTCACCTGTTAGTCAGCCATCAAGTAGTTCATGTACATTACAAGGAGTCTGCCAGCCACTAGTCAGCCAGTCAGTCAGAATTGTTGTAATAATAATAATAATAATAATAATAATATTAATAATAATAATAATAATGATTTATTCCCACGTACAAAAAAAATGTGATACAGAACAGAACTAAATATCCTTATGTATATACATAAACGTGTTATTCGGGAAAAGGGTGTGGAAGTAGTTGTTACACAACTAATCGAGTCCTCCCCTCACAAAACATATGACACTCATCATTTAATTTTGCCCTGTTTCAATCAAGACTATTTAACGTGGTAGATGATACATGGAAATACACTGAAATTACAAAATAAATTAAACATGAGCTCTAGATCCCGAAACAACCAGACTGTAGACATTTTTTAAATTCCCGCTTAAACTCTGACCTACATTGTATAGTCCTAATATGCACTGGTATTTTATTCCATAGTTTCGCACCTGCATATTTTATGCTGAATTGGCCCGACCTTTGTTTTGTTCTTTGAATATTCAAATCACTTCTCCTGCTTTGCCGTGTTAAATAAGAATCGATAATTGTAGTGAAGTAATCGTGGAAGATGCTTGGCAGTCTTTTATGTAAAACATCATGGACAAACATCGCTAATTGTAGGCTGTAGTAGATGTACATTACAAGGAGTCTGTCAGTCACCTATCAAGTACTACATGTACATTACAAACAGTCTTTCAGTCAGTCAGTCAGTCAGTCAGTCAGTCATTCAGTCATTCATTCATTCAGTCAGTCAGTCAGTCAGTCAGTCAGTCAGTCAGCAATGTTCTAGTACAACTGAAGCAGTCAGCCAGTCGTCACCTGTCAGTCAATCACCAAGTAGTACATGTACATTACAAGAAGTCTGTCAGCCACTAGTCAGTCTGTCTGTCAGTCAGTCAGTCAGTCAGTCAGTAATGTTCTAGTACAACTGAAGCAGTCAGTCAGTCGTCACCTGTCAGTCAATCACCAAGTAGTACATGTACATTACAAGAAGTCTGTCAGCCACTAGTCAGTCTGTCAGTCAGTCAGTCAGTCAGTCAGTCAGTCAGTCAGTCAGAAATGGTGTAGTACAACTGAAGTAGTCAGTCAGTCACCAAGTAATACATGTACATTACAAGGAGTTTGTCAGTCACCTATCAGTTAGACATCAAGTAGTATATGTACATTACAACGGGTCTGTCAGTCACTAGACAGTTAGTCAGGAAATCAGTCAGAAATATTGTCAGTACTAAGCACATGACAAGTAGTGACAACCTTGTAACACAAGTAGATTGTAGCTGAATGAAGAAATAATTTGGAGTTCAGCATAACTTTATTATCAGTTATAATATCTTTTCAAAAAGGTTAATTGAGTAGTGGCAACTTTAAGAGTAAATATTAAAATCTGAAAGACTGTTATTTCATGCCATCAATAAGTTTATACTGTATTGTTTGATTCATTCCTTTCAGGATGGAACTCCAAGGCCAAGGAAGATGGCACGAACACAGATGGCAGATGAAGATCAGACAGCCAATCAAGAAGAGGAAGAAGTAAGTGAAGATTTTGGAATTGTAAAATTACTGAAATGGTCATTAGGTTTTGTTGCCCAATATTTTTTTCCTTCACCATTGAAAAGTACAAGTTAACCAAAGGATCTTTTGTCAGTACTAAGCACATGACCAGTAGTGACAACCTTATGTCACAAGTAGATTGTAGCTGAATGAAGTAATATTTTGTAGTTCAGCATAACTTTATTATCAGTTGTAATATCTTTTCAAAAAGGTTAAATTGAGTAGTGGCAACTTGAAGAGTAAATCTTAGAATCTAAATGACTTATCACATTCCATCAATAAGTTTATACTGTATTGTTTGATTCATTCCTTTCAGGATGGAACTCCAAGGCCAAGGAAGATGGCACGAACACAGATGGCAGATGAAGATCAGACAGCCAATCAAGAAGAGGAAGAAGTAAGTGAAGATTTTGGAATTGTAAAATTACTGAAAATGGTCATTGGGTTTTGTTGCCCAATATTTTTTTTCCTTCACCATTGGAAAGTACAAGTTAACCAAAGGATCTTTTGTCAGTACTAAGCACATGACCAGTAGTGACAACCTTATGTCACAAGTAGATTGTAGCTGAATGAAGTAATATTTTGTAGTTCAGCATAACTTTATTATCAGTGGTAATATCTTTTCAAAAAGGTTAAATTGAGTAGTGGCAACTTTAAGAGTAAATCTTAGAATCTAAATGACTTATCACATTCCATCAATAAGTTTATACTGTATTGTTTGATTCATTCCTTTCAGGATGGAACTCCAAGGCCAAGGAAGATGGCACGAACACAGATGGCAGATGAAGATCAGACAGCCAATCAAGAAGAGGAAGAAGTAAGTGAAGATTTTGGAATTGTAAAATTACTGAAAATGGTCATTAGGTTTTGTTGCCCAGTATTTTTTTTCCTTCACCATTGGAAAGTACAAGTTAACCAAAGGATCTTTTGTCAGTACTAAGCACATGACCAGTAGTGACAACCTTATGTCACAAGTAGATTGTAGCTGAATGAAGTAATATTTTGTAGTTCAGCATAACTTTATTATCAGTTGTAATATCTTTTCAAAAAGGTTAAATTGAGTAGTGGCAACTTTAAGAGTAAATCTTAGAATCTAAATGACTTATCACATTCCATCAATAAGTTTATACTGTATTGTTTGATTCATTCCTTTCAGGATGGAACTCCAAGGCCAAGGAAGATGGCACGAACACAGATGGCAGATGAAGATCAGACAGCCAATCAAGAAGAGGAAGAAGTAAGTGAAGATTTTGGAATTGTAAAATTACTGAAAATGGTCATTAGGTTTTGTTGCCCAATATTTTTTTTCCTTCACCATTGGAAAGTACAAGTTAACCAAAGGATCTTTTGTCAGTACTAAGCACATGGCCAGTAGTGACAACCTTATGTCACAAGTAGATTGTAGCTGAATGAAGTAACATTTTGTAGTTCAGCATAACTTTATTTTCAGTGGTAATATCTTTTCAAAAAGGTTAAATTGAGTAGTGGCAACTTTAAGAGTAAATCTTAGAATCTAAATGACTTATCACATTCCATCAATAAGTTTATACTGTATTGTTTGATTCATTCCTTTCAGGATGGAACTCCAAGGCCAAGGAAGATGGCATGAACACAGATGGCAGATGAAGATCAGACAGCCAATCAAGAAGAGGAAGAAGTAAGTGAAGATTTTGGAATAGTAAAATTACTGAAAATGGTCATTAGGTTTTGTTGCCCAATATTTTTTTTCCTTCACCATTGGAAAGTACAAGTTAACCAAAGGATCTTTTTGTCAGTACTAAGCACATGACCAGTAGTGACAACCTTATGTCACAAGTAGATTGTAGCTGAATGAAGTAATATTTTGTAGTTCAGCATAACTTTATTATCAGTTGTAATATCTTTTCAAAAAGGTTAAATTGAGTAGTGGCAACTTTAAGAGTAAATCTTAGAATCTAAATGACTTATCACATTCCATCAATAAGTTTATACTGTATTGTTTGATTCATTCCTTTCAGGATGGAACTCCAAGGCCAAGGAAGATGGCACGAACACAGATGGCAGATGAAGATCAGACAGCCAATCAAGAAGAGGAAGAAGTAAGTGAAGATTTTGGAATTGTAAAATTACTGAAAATGGTCATTAGGTTTTCTTGCCCAATATTTTTTTTCCTTCACCATTGGAAAGTACAAGTTAACCAAAGGATCTTTTGTCAGTACTAAGCACATGACCAGTAGTGACAACCTTATGTCACAAGTAGATTGTAGCTGAATGAAGTAATATTTTGTAGTTCAGCATAACTTTATTATCAGTTGTAATATCTTTTCAAAAAGGTTAAATTGAGTAGTGGCAACTTTAAGAGTAAATCTTAGAATCTAAATGACTTATCACATTCCATCAATAAGTTTATACTGTATTGTTTGATTCATTCCTTTCAGGATGGAACTCCAAGGCCAAGGAAGATGGCACGAACACAGATGGCAGATGAAGATCAGACAGCCAATCAAGAAGAGGAAGAAGTAAGTGAAGATTTTGGAATAGTAAAATTACTGAAAATGGTCATTAAGTTTTGTTGCCCAATATCTTTTTTTCCTTCACCATTGGAAAGTACAAATTAACCAAAAAATCTTTTGTCAGTACTAAGCACATGACCAGTAGTGACAACCTTATGTCACAAGTAGATTGTAGCTGAATGAAGTAACATTTTGTAGTTCAGCATAACTTTATTATCAGGTGTAATATCTTTTCAAAAAGGTTAAATTGAGTAGTGGCAACTTTAAGAGTAAATCTTAGAATCTAAATGACTTATCACATTCCATCAATAAGTTTATACTGTATTGTTTGATTCATTCCTTTCAGGATGGAACTCCAAGGCCAAGGAAGATGGCACGAACACAGATGGCAGATGAAGATCAGACAGCCAATCAAGAAGAGGAAGAAGTAAGTGAAGATTTTGGAATTGTAAAATTACTGAAAATGGTCATTAGGTTTTGTTGCCCAATATTTTTTTTCCTTCACCATTGGAAAGTACAAGTTAACCAAAGGATCTTTTGTCAGTACTAAGCACATGACCAGTAGTGACAACCTTATGTCACAAGTAGATTGTAGCTGAATGAAGTAATATTTTGTAGTTCAGCATAACTTTATTTTCAGTGGTAATATCTTTTCAAAAAGGTTAAATTGAGTAGTGGCAACTTTAAGAGTAAATCTTAGAATCTAAATGACTTGTCACATTCCATCAATAAGTTTATACTGTATTGTTTGATTCATTCCTTTCAGGATGGAACTCCAAGGCCAAGGAAGATGGCACGAACACAGATGGCAGATGAAGATCAGACAGCCAATCAAGAAGAGGAAGAAGTAAGTGAAGATTTTGGAATAGTAAAATTACTGAAAATGGTCATTAGGTTTTGTTGCCCAATATTTTTTTTCCTTCACCATTGGAAAGTACAAGTTAACCAAAGGATCTTTTGTCAGTACTAAGCACATGACCAGTAGTGACAACCTTATGTCACAAGTAGATTGTAGCTGAATGAAGTAATATTTTGTAGTTCAGCATAACTTTATTTTCAGTGGTAATATCTTTTCAAAAAGGTTAAATTGAGTAGTGGCAACTTTAAGAGTAAATCTTAGAATCTAAATGACTTGTCACATTCCATCAATAAGTTTATACTGTATTGTTTGATTCATTCCTTTCAGGATGGAACTCCAAGGCCAAGGAAGATGGCACGAACACAGATGGCAGATGAAGATCAGACAGCCAAACCATCAAGAAGAGGAAGAAGTAAGTGAAGATTTTGGAATAGTAAAATTACTGAAAATGGTCATTAGGTTTTGTTGCCCAATATCTTTTTTTCCTTCACCATTGGAAAGTACAAATTAACCAAAAAATCTTTTATCAGTACTAAGCACATGACCAGTAGTGACAACCTTATGTCACAAGTAGATTGTAGCTGAATGAAGTAATATTTTGTAGTTCAGCATAACTTTATTTTCAGTGGTAATATCTTTTCAAAAAGGTTAAATTGAGTAGTGGCAACTTTAAGAGTAAATCTTAGAATCTAAATGACTTATCACATTCCATCAATAAGTTTATACTGTATTGTTTGATTCATTCCTTTCAGGATGGAACTCCAAGGCCAAGGAAGATGGCACGAACACAGATGGCAGATGAAGATCACACAGCCAATCAAGAAGAGGAAGAAGTAAGTGAAGATTTTGGAATTGTAAAATTACTGAAAATGGTCATTAGGTTTTGTTGCCCAATATCTTTTTTCCTTCACCATTGGAAAGTACAAATTAACCAAAAAATCTTTTGTCAGTACTAAGCACATGACCAGTAGTGACAACCTTATGTCACAAGTAGATTGTAGCTGAATGAAGTAACATTTTGTAGTTCAGCATAACTTTATTATCAGGTGTAATATCTTTTCAAAAAGGTTAAATTGAGTAGTGGCAACTTTAAGAGTAAATCTTAGAATCTAAATGACTTATCACATTCCATCAATAAGTTTATACTGTATTGTTTGATTCATTCCTTTCAGGATGGAACTCCAAGGCCAAGGAAGATGGCACGAACACAGATGGCAGATGAAGATCAGACAGCCAATCAAGAAGAGGAAGAAGTAAGTGAAGATTTTGGAATAGTAAAATTACTGAAAATGGTCATTAGGTTTTGTTGCCCAATATCTTTTTTTCCTTCACCATTGGAAAGTACAAATTAACCAAAAAATCTTTTATCAGTACTAAGCACATGACCAGTAGTGACAACCTTATGTCACAAGTAGATTGTAGCTGAATGAAGTAACATTTTGTAGTTCAGCATAACTTTATTATCAGGTGTAATATCTTTTCAAAAAGGTTAAATTGAGTAGTGGCAACTTTAAGAGTAAATCTTAGAATCTAAATGACTTATCACATTCCATCAATAAGTTTATACTGTATTGTTTGATTCATTCCTTTCAGGATGGAACTCCAAGGCCAAGGAAGATGGCACGAACACAGATGGCAGATGAAGATCAGACAGCCAATCAAGAAGAGGAAGAAGTAAGTGAAGATTTTGGAATTGTAAAATTACTGAAAATGGTCATTAGGTTTTCTTGCCCAATATCTTTTTTCCTTCACCATTGGAAAGTACAAATTAACTAAAAAATCTTTTGTCAGTACTAAGCACATGACCAGTAGTGACAACCTTATGTCACAAGTAGATTGTAGCTGAATGAAGTAACATTTTGTAGTTCAGCATAACTTTATTATCAGGTGTAATATCTTTTCAAAAAGGTTAAATTGAGTAGTGGCAACTTTAAGAGTAAATCTTAGAATCTAAATGACTTATCACATTCCATCAATAAGTTTATACTGTATTGTTTGATTCATTCCTTTCAGGATGGAACTCCAAGGCCAAGGAAGATGGCACGAACACAGATGGCAGATGAAGATCAGACAGCCAATCAAGAAGAGGAAGAAGTAAGTGAAGATTTTGGAATTGTAAAATTACTGAAAATGGTCATTAGGTTTTGTTGCCCAATATTTTTTTTCCTTCACCATTGGAAAGTACAAGTTAACCAAAGGATCTTTTGTCAGTACTAAGCACATGACAAGTAGTGACAACCTTATGTCACAAGTAGATTGTAGCTGAATGAAGTAATATTTTGTAGTTCAGCATAACTTTATTATCAGTTGTAATATCTTTTCAAAAAGGTTAAATTGAGTAGTGGCAACTTTAAGAGTAAATCTTAGAATCTAAATGACTTATCACATTCCATCAATAAGTTTATACTGTATTGTTTGATTCATTCCTTTCAGGATGGAACTCCAAGGCCAAGGAAGATGGCACGAACACAGATGGCAGATGAAGATCAGACAGCCAATCAAGAAGAGGAAGAAGTAAGTGAAGATTTTGGAATTGTAAAATTACTGAAAATGGTCATTAGGTTTTGTTGCCCAATATTTTTTTTCCTTCACCATTGGAAAGTACAATTTAACCAAAGGATCTTTTGTCAGTACTAAGCACATGGCCAGTAGTGACAACCTTATGTTACAAGTAGATTGTAGCTGAATGAAGTAACATTTTGTAGTTCAGCATAACTTTATTTTCAGTGGTAATATCTTTTCAAAAAGGTTAAATTGAGTAGTGGCAACTTTAAGAGTAAATCTTAGAATCTAAATGACTTATCACATTCCATCAATAAGTTTATACTGTATTGTTTGATTCATTCCTTTCAGGATGGAACTCCAAGGCCAAGGAAGATGGCACGAACACAGATGGCAGATGAAGATCAGACAGCCAAACAAGAAGAGGAAGAAGTAAGTGAAGATTTTGGAATTGTAAAATTACTGAAAATTGTCATTAGGTTTTGTTGCCCAATATTTTTTTTCCTTCACCATTGGAAAGTACAAGTTAACCAAAGGATCTTTTGTCAGTACTAAGCACATGACCAGTAGTGACAACCTTATGTCACAAGTAGATTGTAGCTGAATGAAGTAATATTTTGTAGTTCAGCATAACTTTATTATCAGTGGTAATATCTTTTCAAAAAGGTTAAATTGAGTAGTGGCAACTTTAAGAGTAAATCTTAGAATCTAAATGACTTATCACATTCCATCAATAAGTTTATACTGTATTGTTTGATTCATTCCTTTCAGGATGGAACTCCAAGGCCAAGGAAGATGGCACGAACACAGATGGCAGATGAAGATCAGACAGCCAATCAAGAAGAGGAAGAAGTAAGTGAAGATTTTGGAATTGTAAAATTACTGAAAATGGTCATTAGGTTTTGTTGCCCAATATCTTTTTTCCTTCACCATTGGAAAGTACAAGTTAACCAAAGGATCTTTTGTCAGTACTAAGCACATGACCAGTAGTGACAACCTTATGTCACAAGTAGATTGTAGCTGAATGAAGTAATATTTTGTTTTTCAGCATAACTTTATTATCAGGTGTAATATCTTTTCAAAAAGGTTAAATTGAGTAGTGGCAACTTTAAGAGTAAATCTTAGAATCTAAATGACATCACATTCCATCAATAAGTTTATACTGTATTGTTTGATTCATTCCTTTCAGGATGGAACTCCAAGGCCAAGGAAGATGGCACGAACACAGATGGCAGATGAAGATCAGACAGCCAATCAAGAAGAGGAAGAAGTAAGTGAAGATTTTGGAATAGTAAAATTACTGAAAATGGTCATTAGGTTTTGTTGCCCAATATTTTTTTTCCTTCACCATTGGAAAGTACAAGTTAACCAAAGGATCTTTTGTCAGTACTAAGCACATGACCAGTAGTGACAACCTTATGTCACAAGTAGATTGTAGCTGAATGAAGTAATATTTTGTAGTTCAGCATAACTTTATTTTCAGTGGTAATATCTTTTCAAAAAGGTTAAATTGAGTAGTGGCAACTTTAAGAGTAAATCTTAGAATCTAAATGACTTATCACATTCCATCAATAAGTTTATACTGTATTGTTTGATTCATTCCTTTCAGGATGGAACTCCAAGGCCAAGGAAGATGGCACGAACACAGATGGCAGATGAAGATCAGACAGCCAATCAAGAAGAGGAAGAAGTAAGTGAAGATTTTGGAATTGTAAAATTACTGAAAATGGTCATTAGGTTTTGTTGCCCAATATTTTTTTTCCTTCACCATTGGAAAGTACAAGTTAACCAAAGGATCTTTTGTCAGTACTAAGCACATGACAAGTAGTGACAACCTTATGTCACAAGTAGATTGTAGCTGAATGAAGTAATATTTTGTAGTTCAGCATAACTTTATTATCAGTTGTAATATCTTTTCAAAAAGGTTAAATTGAGTAGTGGCAACTTTAAGAGTAAATCTTAGAATCTAAATGACTTATCACATTCCATCAATAAGTTTATACTGTATTGTTTGATTCATTCCTTTCAGGATGGAACTCCAAGGCCAAGGAAGATGGCACGAACACAGATGGCAGATGAAGATCAGACAGCCAATCAAGAAGAGGAAGAAGTAAGTGAAGATTTTGGAATTGTAAAATTACTGAAAATGGTCATTAGGTTTTGTTGCCCAATATTTTTTTTCCTTCACCATTGGAAAGTACAATTTAACCAAAGGATCTTTTGTCAGTACTAAGCACATGGCCAGTAGTGACAACCTTATGTTACAAGTAGATTGTAGCTGAATGAAGTAACATTTTGTAGTTCAGCATAACTTTATTTTCAGTGGTAATATCTTTTCAAAAAGGTTAAATTGAGTAGTGGCAACTTTAAGAGTAAATCTTAGAATCTAAATGACTTATCACATTCCATCAATAAGTTTATACTGTATTGTTTGATTCATTCCTTTCAGGATGGAACTCCAAGGCCAAGGAAGATGGCACGAACACAGATGGCAGATGAAGATCAGACAGCCAAACAAGAAGAGGAAGAAGTAAGTGAAGATTTTGGAATTGTAAAATTACTGAAAATTGTCATTAGGTTTTGTTGCCCAATATTTTTTTTCCTTCACCATTGGAAAGTACAAGTTAACCAAAGGATCTTTTGTCAGTACTAAGCACATGACCAGTAGTGACAACCTTATGTCACAAGTAGATTGTAGCTGAATGAAGTAATATTTTGTAGTTCAGCATAACTTTATTATCAGTGGTAATATCTTTTCAAAAAGGTTAAATTGAGTAGTGGCAACTTTAAGAGTAAATCTTAGAATCTAAATGACTTATCACATTCCATCAATAAGTTTATACTGTATTGTTTGATTCATTCCTTTCAGGATGGAACTCCAAGGCCAAGGAAGATGGCACGAACACAGATGGCAGATGAAGATCAGACAGCCAATCAAGAAGAGGAAGAAGTAAGTGAAGATTTTGGAATTGTAAAATTACTGAAAATGGTCATTAGGTTTTGTTGCCCAATATCTTTTTTCCTTCACCATTGGAAAGTACAAGTTAACCAAAGGATCTTTTGTCAGTACTAAGCACATGACCAGTAGTGACAACCTTATGTCACAAGTAGATTGTAGCTGAATGAAGTAATATTTTGTTTTTCAGCATAACTTTATTATCAGGTGTAATATCTTTTCAAAAAGGTTAAATTGAGTAGTGGCAACTTTAAGAGTAAATCTTAGAATCTAAATGACATCACATTCCATCAATAAGTTTATACTGTATTGTTTGATTCATTCCTTTCAGGATGGAACTCCAAGGCCAAGGAAGATGGCACGAACACAGATGGCAGATGAAGATCAGACAGCCAATCAAGAAGAGGAAGAAGTAAGTGAAGATTTTGGAATAGTAAAATTACTGAAAATGGTCATTAGGTTTTGTTGCCCAATATTTTTTTTCCTTCACCATTGGAAAGTACAAGTTAACCAAAGGATCTTTTGTCAGTACTAAGCACATGACCAGTAGTGACAACCTTATGTCACAAGTAGATTGTAGCTGAATGAAGTAATATTTTGTAGTTCAGCATAACTTTATTTTCAGTGGTAATATCTTTTCAAAAAGGTTAAATTGAGTAGTGGCAACTTTAAGAGTAAATCTTAGAATCTAAATGACTTGTCACATTCCATCAATAAGTTTATACTGTATTGTTTGATTCATTCCTTTCAGGATGGAACTCCAAGGCCAAGGAAGATGGCACGAACACAGATGGCAGATGAAGATCAGACAGCCAAACCATCAAGAAGAGGAAGAAGTAAGTGAAGATTTTGGAATAGTAAAATTACTGAAAATGGTCATTAGGTTTTGTTGCCCAATATTTTTTTTCCTTCACCATTGGAAAGTACAAGTTAACCAAAGGATCTTTTGTCAGTACTAAGCACATGACCAGTAGTGACAACCATATGTCACAAGTAGATTGTAGCTGAATGAAGTAATATTTTGTAGTTCAGCATAACTTTATTATCAGTTGTAATATCTTTTCAAAAAGGTTAAATTGAGTAGTGGCAACTTTAAGAGTAAATCTTAGAATCTAAATGACTTATCACATTCCATCAATAAGTTTATACTGTATTGTTTGATTCATTCCTTTCAGGATGGAACTCCAAGGCCAAGGAAGATGGCACGAACACAGATGGCAGATGAAGATCAGACAGCCAATCAAGAAGAGGAAGAAGTAAGTGAAGATTTTGGAATAGTAAAATTACTGAAAATGGTCATTAGGTTTTGTTGCCCAATATCTTTTTTTCCTTCACCATTGGAAAGTACAAATTAACCAAAAAATCTTTTATCAGTACTAAGCACATGACCAGTAGTGACAACCTTATGTCACAAGTAGATTGTAGCTGAATGAAGTAACATTTTGTAGTTCAGCATAACTTTATTATCAGGTGTAATATCTTTTCAAAAAGGTTAAATTGAGTAGTGGCAACTTTAAGCGTAAATCTTAGAATCTAAATGACTTATCACATTCCATCAATAAGTTTATACTGTATTGTTTGATTCATTCCTTTCAGGATGGAACTCCAAGGCCAAGGAAGATGGCACGAACACAGATGGCAGATGAAGATCAGACAGCCAAACAAGAAGAGGAAGAAGTAAGTGAAGATTTTGGAATTGTAAAATTACTGAAAATTGTCATTAGGTTTTGTTGCCCAATATTTTTTTTCCTTCACCATTGGAAAGTACAAGTTAACCAAAGGATCTTTTGTCAGTACTATTCTAAGCACATGACCAGTAGTGACAACCTTATGTCACAAGTAGATTGTAGCTGAATGAAGTAATATTTTGTAGTTCAGCATAACTTTATTATCAGTGGTAATATCTTTTCAAAAAGGTTAAATTGAGTAGTGGCAACTTTAAGAGTAAATCTTAGAATCTAAATGACTTATCACATTCCATCAATAAGTTTATACTGTATTGTTTGATTCATTCCTTTCAGGATGGAACTCCAAGGCCAAGGAAGATGGCACGAACACAGATGGCAGATGAAGATCAGACAGCCAATCAAGAAGAGGAAGAAGTAAGTGAAGATTTTGGAATTGTAAAATTACTGAAAATGGTCATTAGGTTTTGTTGCCCAATATCTTTTTTCATTCACCATTGGAAAGTACAAGTTAACCAAAGGATCTTTTGTCAGTACTAAGCACATGACCAGTAGTGACAACCTTATGTCACAAGTAGATTGTAGCTGAATGAAGTAATATTTTGTTTTTCAGCATAACTTTATTATCAGGTGTAATATCTTTTCAAAAAGGTTAAATTGAGTAGTGGCAACTTTAAGAGTAAATCTTAGAATCTAAATGACATCACATTCCATCAATAAGTTTATACTGTATTGTTTGATTCATTCCTTTCAGGATGGAACTCCAAGGCCAAGGAAGATGGCACGAACACAGATGGCAGATGAAGATCAGACAGCCAATCAAGAAGAGGAAGAAGTAAGTGAAGATTTTGGAATAGTAAAATTACTGAAAATGGTCATTAGGTTTTGTTGCCCAATATTTTTTTTCCTTCACCATTGGAAAGTACAAGTTAACCAAAGGATCTTTTGTCAGTACTAAGCACATGACCAGTAGTGACAACCTTATGTCACAAGTAGATTGTAGCTGAATGAAGTAATATTTTGTAGTTCAGCATAACTTTATTTTCAGTGGTAATATCTTTTCAAAAAGGTTAAATTGAGTAGTGGCAACTTTAAGAGTAAATCTTAGAATCTAAATGACTTGTCACATTCCATCAATAAGTTTATACTGTATTGTTTGATTCATTCCTTTCAGGATGGAACTCCAAGGCCAAGGAAGATGGCACGAACACAGATGGCAGATGAAGATCAGACAGCCAAACCATCAAGAAGAGGAAGAAGTAAGTGAAGATTTTGGAATAGTAAAATTACTGAAAATGGTCATTAGGTTTTGTTGCCCAATATTTTTTTTCCTTCACCATTGGAAAGTACAAGTTAACCAAAGGATCTTTTGTCAGTACTAAGCACATGACCAGTAGTGACAACCATATGTCACAAGTAGATTGTAGCTGAATGAAGTAATATTTTGTAGTTCAGCATAACTTTATTATCAGTTGTAATATCTTTTCAAAAAGGTTAAATTGAGTAGTGGCAACTTGAAGAGTAAATCTTAGAATCTAAATGACTTATCACATTCCATCAATAAGTTTATACTGTATTGTTTGATTCATTCCTTTCAGGATGGAACTCCAAGGCCAAGGAAGATGGCACGAACACAGATGGCAGATGAAGATCAGACAGCCAATCAAGAAGAGGAAGAAGTAAGTGAAGATTTTGGAATAGTAAAATTACTGAAAATGGTCATTAGGTTTTGTTGCCCAATATTTTTTTTCCTTCACCATTGGAAAGTACAAATTAACCAAAAAATCTTTTATCAGTACTAAGCACATGACCAGTAGTGACAACCTTATGTCACAAGTAGATTGTAGCTGAATGAAGTAACATTTTGTAGTTCAGCATAACTTTATTATCAGGTGTAATATCTTTTCAAAAAGGTTAAATTGAGTAGTGGCAACTTTAAGCGTAAATCTTAGAATCTAAATGACTTATCACATTCCATCAATAAGTTTATACTGTATTGTTTGATTCATTCCTTTCAGGATGGAACTCCAAGGCCAAGGAAGATGGCACGAACACAGATGGCAGATGAAGATCAGACAGCCAATCAAGAAGAGGAAGAAGTAAGTGAAGATTTTGGAATAGTAAAATTACTGAAAAAATGGTCATTAGGTTTTGTTGCCCAATATTTTTTTTCCTTCACCATTGGAAAGTACAAGTTAACCAAAGGATCTTTTGTCAGTACTAAGCACATGACCAGTAGTGACAACCTTATGTCACAAGTAGATTGTAGCTGAATGAAGTAATATTTTGTAGTTCAGCATAACTTTATTATCAGTTGTAATATCTTTTCAAAAAGGTTAAATTGAGTAGTGGCAACTTTAAGAGTAAATCTTAGAATCTAAATGACTTATCACATTCCATCAATAAGTTTATACTGTATTGTTTGATTCATTCCTTTCAGGATGGAACTCCAAGGCCAAGGAAGATGGCACGAACACAGATGGCAGATGAAGATCAGACAGCCAATCAAGAAGAGGAAGAAGTAAGTGAAGATTTTGGAATAGTAAAATTACTGAAAATGGTCATTAGGTTTTGTTGCCCAATATCTTTTTTTCCTTCACCATTGGAAAGTACAAATTAACCAAAAAATCTTTTATCAGTACTAAGCACATGACCAGTAGTGACAACCTTATGTCACAAGTAGATTGTAGCTGAATGAAGTAACATTTTGTAGTTCAGCATAACTTTATTATCAGGTGTAATATCTTTTCAAAAAGGTTAAATTGAGTAGTGGCAACTTTAAGAGTAAATCTTAGAATCTAAATGACTTATCACATTCCATCAATAAGTTTATACTGTATTGTTTGATTCATTCCTTTCAGGATGGAACTCCAAGGCCAAGGAAGATGGCACGAACACAGATGGCAGATGAAGATCAGACAGCCAATCAAGAAGAGGAAGAAGTAAGTGAAGATTTTGGAATTGTAAAATTACTGAAAATGGTCATTAGGTTTTGTTGCCCAATATTTTTTTTCCTTCACCATTGGAAAGTACAAATTAACTAAAAAATCTTTTGTCAGTACTAAGCACATGACCAGTAGTGACAACCTTATGTCACAAGTAGATTGTAGCTGAATGAAGTAACATTTTGTAGTTCAGCATAACTTTATTATCAGGTGTAATATCTTTTCAAAAAGGTTAAATTGAGTAGTGGCAACTTTAAGAGTAAATCTTAGAATCTAAATGACTTATCACATTCCATCAATAAGTTTATACTGTATTGTTTGATTCATTCCTTTCAGGATGGAACTCCAAGGCCAAGGAAGATGGCACGAACACAGATGGCAGATGAAGATCAGACAGCCAATCAAGAAGAGGAAGAAGTAAGTGAAGATTTTGGAATTGTAAAATTACTGAAAATGGTCATTAGGTTTTGTTGCCCAATATTTTTTTTCCTTCACCATTGGAAAGTACAAGTTAACCAAAGGATCTTTTGTCAGTACTAAGCACATGACAAGTAGTGACAACCTTATGTCACAAGTAGATTGTAGCTGAATGAAGTAATATTTTGTAGTTCAGCATAACTTTATTATCAGTTGTAATATCTTTTCAAAAAGGTTAAATTGAGTAGTGGCAACTTTAAGAGTAAATCTTAGAATCTAAATGACTTATCACATTCCATCAATAAGTTTATACTGTATTGTTTGATTCATTCCTTTCAGGATGGAACTCCAAGGCCAAGGAAGATGGCACGAACACAGATGGCAGATGAAGATCAGACAGCCAATCAAGAAGAGGAAGAAGTAAGTGAAGATTTTGGAATTGTAAAATTACTGAAAATGGTCATTAGGTTTTGTTGCCCAATATTTTTTTTCCTTCACCATTGGAAAGTACAATTTAACCAAAGGATCTTTTGTCAGTACTAAGCACATGGCCAGTAGTGACAACCTTATGTTACAAGTAGATTGTAGCTGAATGAAGTAACATTTTGTAGTTCAGCATAACTTTATTTTCAGTGGTAATATCTTTTCAAAAAGGTTAAATTGAGTAGTGGCAACTTTAAGAGTAAATCTTAGAATCTAAATGACTTATCACATTCCATCAATAAGTTTATACTGTATTGTTTGATTCATTCCTTTCAGGATGGAACTCCAAGGCCAAGGAAGATGGCACGAACACAGATGGCAGATGAAGATCAGACAGCCAAACAAGAAGAGGAAGAAGTAAGTGAAGATTTTGGAATTGTAAAATTACTGAAAATTGTCATTAGGTTTTGTTGCCCAATATTTTTTTTCCTTCACCATTGGAAAGTACAAGTTAACCAAAGGATCTTTTGTCAGTACTAAGCACATGACCAGTAGTGACAACCTTATGTCACAAGTAGATTGTAGCTGAATGAAGTAATATTTTGTAGTTCAGCATAACTTTATTATCAGTGGTAATATCTTTTCAAAAAGGTTAAATTGAGTAGTGGCAACTTTAAGAGTAAATCTTAGAATCTAAATGACTTATCACATTCCATCAATAAGTTTATACTGTATTGTTTGATTCATTCCTTTCAGGATGGAACTCCAAGGCCAAGGAAGATGGCACGAACACAGATGGCAGATGAAGATCAGACAGCCAATCAAGAAGAGGAAGAAGTAAGTGAAGATTTTGGAATTGTAAAATTACTGAAAATGGTCATTAGGTTTTGTTGCCCAATATTTTTTTTCCTTCACCATTGGAAAGTACAAGTTAACCAAAGGATCTTTTGTCAGTACTAAGCACATGACCAGTAGTGACAACCTTATGTCACAAGTAGATTGTAGCTGAATGAAGTAATATTTTGTAGTTCAGCATAACTTTATTATCAGTGGTAATATCTTTTCAAAAAGGTTAAATTGAGTAGTGGCAACTTTAAAGGTGATTCAAAATGCTCACATTCACTATCGCTAATTTGCTAGACGACATGTTTGTGAAATGCATTCTGGTTTTAAAACTTTTCAAAAGCGTCTGCAAACACCTTAAAATGACCCTGTTTCAGTCACTTCCCTTCGGATTTACTTCGAGAGTTTTCGGGTATTTCCGGTCCCACCTAGACCACGGGATTTTATGACGTCATAAAGAGACATGGATAGCACGTAGCCTATGGCGAGCGTAGTCACTAGGTGAACAAAACTCAACAGCATTGTGAAAAAATACATTGCTAGTGGTTGTAACAGACATCAGTAAACAAAAACTACATTCTACATGTCTTATTAACCAACATTTACCGATATTTACTCACACTTTCTGACTAATTGGCAGTGTCTGTGGGTATAAATGCTAAAATATGATCTCCCCATATTATGGCAAAATAAATCAAAACGGCTAGACTACAGTGTAGATATACATAAACACTTGTAATGTCGCTCGCGTGTTTCAATTTATTTATCTGATTTTTTTTATTATTTGCCGAGGAGAAGCATTACAATATCTTCGACAGGCATGGCGTCGACAGCATATTATAGCCCACTATACTCGACTATACTCACTGATGTCGCCTTTTGAACGGCGCATTTAGCAACAAAGTAAACATATTTATCTTGAATAAATATACTAGCTATTAGATTGCCATATCATCAGCAATAAAATTGTAAAGAATTGAGGAAATTTCGTGAGTTTAGTGTTGTCATTTACATGACTTTAGCAACTCGTCTGGAAGAAAACTTGTATGGTTTCCCTTGTTGCGATATCACTTAATTTAATGCAACAAGCCTATTTAATATTCATTAGAAGAATTCTGTAACGAATCATGGTATTCGAAGTGTACAGTTTAGGAAACCAACAAATCAAATATCGCGATGTGTTCATGATATCAAATACGATTGGACAATATTGACGTCGGCAATCAAGGTCGTGACCCCAGCACATGGTTATGAAAGAAAGCCTGCAACTAGATACTTGGCTAGCCACGTCCGGTCCCGTTTCTCAGGGTTTGTTTTAGAGACGTTATTTCTGTACGACTTGAAGAATTTTACAATATATCTGATTGATAAATATGGATTACATCAACACGTGGATAAATTTAACCCGACACGAATTTGCGCTGTGCTCTCCCGATTCCATACGTACATTGTACATACACTGCTTCAGCTTTGATCGGCGGCCTAGTATGAGCTTACTGCCGCGGCCGCGGTGACTGCACAAAACTTGACAACACTATCCCTCTACCGATATATAATAATCACCTGTATACCGTGATAAAAACAAGCAATAATTCGAGTCCCCAACAAGTCGATGAGACCTACTTCTGTTCTGTCCGATCCGAATGCGAGTTTCTTAGGTTTTATATGGGTTTCAGACTCGGACTAGAGTATTACGCCCTAGACAATAATAGATGTAAACTTGTGTTCACAAGCCAAACATGTGGCAATACAAGACCACAACGAAAACTGTGAAAAATTTGCAGGTCAGTCTCATTTTATATATGGACAACAAAATTAGGTCGGTCACAATTCCATTTACATGTACATGATGCAATGACTCGGAGCGTACTTCCATATGCTCGGAGCAAATCGAATCAATTAGTGTATTATGGGACCAACAAATATATTGTGGCACATGTCCCGATACGCCTTCTTGAAGTTTCCCATTGGTATTCTAATAGCTAGTATATTTATTCGAGATGAAATATGTTTACTTTGTTGTTAAATGCACTGTTCAAAAGGCGACGCGAGTACGATTGGGCTAAAATATGCCGTCCTTGGCCCGGGGATGCCGTCAAACGTCACCACGGTGTCGTAATGCTTCTTGTCGGCAAATAATAAAAAATCAGATAAATAGAAGTCAATGAGTGTGAAACACGCGACATTACAAGTGTTTATATATATCTAGTCTAGCCGTTTTTGATTTATTTTGCCATAATATGGGGAGATCATATTTTAGCATTTATACCCACAGACACTGCCAATTAGTCAGAAAGTGTGAGTAAATATCGGTAAATGTTGGTTAATAAGACATGTAGAGTGTAGTTTTTGTTTACTGACGTCTGTTACAACCACTAGCAATGTATTTTTTCACAATGCTGTTGAGTTTTGTTCACCTAGTGACTACGCTCGCCATAGGCTACGTGCTATCCATGTCTCTTTATGACGTCATAAAATCCCGTGGTCTAGGTAGGACCGGAAATACCCGAAAACTCTCGAAGTAAATCCGAAGGGAAGTGACTGAAAAAGGGTCATTTTAAGGTGTTTGCAGACGCTTTTGAAAAGTTTTAAAACCAGAATGCATTTCACAAACATGTCGTCTAGCAAATTAGCGATAGTGAATGTGAGCATTTTGAATCACCTTTAAGAGTAAATCTTAGAATCTAAATGACTTATCACATTCCATCATTAAGTTTATACTGTATTGTTTGATTCATTCCTTTCAGGATGGAACTCCAAGGCCAAGGAAGATGGCACGAACACAGATGGCAGATGAAGATCAGACAGCCAATCAAGAAGAGGAAGAAGTAAGTGAAGATTTTGGAATAGTAAAATTACTGAAAATGGTCATTAGGTTTTGTTGCCCAATATTTTTTTTCCTTCACCATTGGAAAGTACAAGTTAACCAAAGGATCTTTTGTCAGTACTAAGCACATGACCAGTAGTGACAACCTTATGTCACAAGTAGATTGTAGCTGAATGAAGTAATATTCTGTAGTTCCGCATAACTTTATTATCAGTGGTAATATCTTTTCAAAAAGGTTAAATTGAGTAGTGGCAACTTTAAGAGTAAATCTTAGAATCTAAATGACTTATCACATTCCATCAATAAGTTTATACTGTATTGTTTGATTCATTCCTTTCAGGATGGAACTCCAAGGCCAAGGAAGATGGCACGAACACAGATGGCAGATGAAGATCAGACAGCCAATCAAGAAGAGGAAGAAGTAAGTGAAGATTTTGGAATAGTAAAATTACTGAAAATGGTCATTAGGTTTTGTTGCCCAATATTTTTTTTCCTTCACCATTGGAAAGTACAAGTTAACCAAAGGATCTTTTGTCAGTACTAAGCACATGACCAGTAGTGACAACCTTATGTCACAAGTAGATTGTAGCTGAATGAAGTAATATTTTGTAGTTCAGCATAACTTTATTATCAGTGGTAATATCTTTTCAAAAAGGTTAAATTGAGTAGTGGCAACTTTAAGAGTAAATCTTAGAATCTAAATGACTTATCACATTCCATCAATAAGTTTATACTGTATTGTTTGATTCATTCCTTTCAGGATGGAACTCCAAGGCCAAGGAAGATGGCACGAACACAGATGGCAGATGAAGATCAGACAGCCAATCAAGAAGAGGAAGAAGTAAGTGAAGATTTTGGAATAGTAAAATTACTGAAAATGGTCATTAGGTTTTGTTGCCCAATATTTTTTTTCCTTCACCATTGGAAAGTACAAGTTAACCAAAGGATCTTTTGTCAGTACTAAGCACATGACCAGTAGTGACAACCTTATGTCACAAGTAGATTGTAGCTGAATGAAGTAATATTCTGTAGTTCCGCATAACTTTATTATCAGTGGTAATATCTTTTCAAAAAGGTTAAATTGAGTAGTGGCAACTTTAAGAGTAAATCTTAGAATCTAAATGACTTATCACATTCCATCAATAAGTTTATACTGTATTGTTTGATTCATTCCTTTCAGGATGGAACTCCAAGGCCAAGGAAGATGGCACGAACACAGATGGCAGATGAAGATCAGACAGCCAATCAAGAAGAGGAAGAAGTAAGTGAAGATTTTGGAATAGTAAAATTACTGAAAATGGTCATTAGGTTTTGTTGCCCAATATTTTTTTTCCTTCACCATTGGAAAGTACAAGTTAACCAAAGGATCTTTTGTCAGTACTAAGCACATGACCAGTAGTGACAACCTTATGTCACAAGTAGATTGTAGCTGAATGAAGTAATATTCTGTAGTTCCGCATAACTTTATTATCAGTGGTAATATCTTTTCAAAAAGGTTAAATTGAGTAGTGGCAACTTTAAGAGTAAATCTTAGAATCTAAATGACTTATCACATTCCATCAATAAGTTTATACTGTATTGTTTGATTCATTCCTTTCAGGAGGGAACTCCAAGGCCAAGGAAGATGGCACGAACACAGATGGCAGATGAAGATCAGACAGCCAATCAAGAAGAGGAAGAAGTAAGTGAAGATTTTGGAATAGTAAAATTACTGAAAATGGTCATTAGGTTTTGTTGCCCAATATTTTTTTTCCTTCACCATTGGAAAGTACAAGTTAACCAAAGGATCTTTTGTCAGTACTAAGCACATGACCAGTAGTGACAACCTTATGTCACAAGTAGATTGTAGCTGAATGAAGTAATATTTTGTAGTTCAGCATAACTTTATTATCAGTGGTAATATCTTTTCAAAAAGGTTAAATTGAGTAGTGGCAACTTTAAGAGTAAATCTTAGAATCTAAATGACTTATCACATTCCATCAATAAGTTTATACTGTATTGTTTGATTCATTCCTTTCAGGATGGAACTCCAAGGCCAAGGAAGATGGCACGAACACAGATGGCAGATGAAGATCAGACAGCCAATCAAGAAGAGGAAGAAGTAAGTGAAGATTTTGGAATAGTAAAATTACTGAAAATGGTCATTAGGTTTTGTTGCCCAATATTTTTTTCCTTCACCATTGGAAAGTACAAGTTAACCAAAGGATCTTTTGTCAGTACTAAGCACATGACCAGTAGTGACAACCTTATGTCACAAGTAGATTGTAGCTGAATGAAGTAATATTTTGTAGTTCAGCATAACTTTATTATCAGTGGTAATATCTTTTCAAAAAGGTTAAATTGAGTAGTGGCAACTTTAAGAGTAAATCTTAGAATCTAAATGACTTATCACATTCCATCAATAAGTTTATACTGTATTGTTTGATTCATTCCTTTCAGGATGGAACTCCAAGGCCAAGGAAGATGGCACGAACACAGATGACAGATGAAGATCAGACAGCCAATCAAGAAGAGGAAGAAGTAAGTGAAGATTTTGGAATAGTAAAATTACTGAAAATGGTCATTAGGTTTTGTTGCCCAATATTTTTTTTTTCCTTCACCATTGGAAAGTACAAGTTAACCAAAGGATCTTTTGTCAGTACTAAGCACATGACCAGTAGTGACAACCTTATGTCACAAGTAGATTGTAGCTGAATGAAGTAATATTTTGTAGTTCAGCATAACTTTATTATCAGTGGTAATATCTTTTCAAAAAGGTTAAATTGAGTAGTGGCAACTTTAAGAGTAAATCTTAGAATCTAAATGACTTATCACATTCCATCAATAAGTTTATACTGTATTGTTTGATTCATTCCTTTCAGGATGGAACTCCAAGGCCAAGGAAGATGGCACGAACACAGATGGCAGATGAAGATCAGACAGCCAATCAAGAAGAGGAAGAAGTAAGTGAAGATTTTGGAATTGTAAAATTACTGAAAATGGTCATTAGGTTTTGTTGCCCAATATTTTTTTTCCTTCACCATTGGAAAGTACAAGTTAACCAAAGGATCTTTTGTCAGTACTAAGCACATGACCAGTAGTGACAACCTTATGTCACAAGTAGATTGTAGCTGAATGAAGTAATATTTTGTAGTTCAGCATAACTTTATTATCAGTGGTAATATCTTTTCAAAAAGGTTAAATTGAGTAGTGGCAACTTTAAGAGTAAATCTTAGAATCTAAATGACTTATCACATTCCATCAATAAGTTTATACTGTATTGTTTGATTCATTCCTTTCAGGATGGAACTCCAAGGCCAAGGAAGATGGCACGAACACAGATGGCAGATGAAGATCAGACAGCCAATCAAGAAGAGGAAGAAGTAAGTGAAGATTTTGGAATAGTAAAATTACTGAAAATGGTCATTAGGTTTTGTTGCCCAATATTTTTTTTCCTTCACCATTGGAAAGTACAAGTTAACCAAAGGATCTTTTGTCAGTACTAAGCACATGACCAGTAGTGACAACCTTATGTCACAAGTAGATTGTAGCTGAATGAAGTAATATTTTGTAGTTCAGCATAACTTTATTATCAGTGGTAATATCTTTTCAAAAAGGTTAAATTGAGTAGTGGCAACTTTAAGAGTAAATCTTAGAATCTAAATGACTTATCACATTCCATCAATAAGTTTATACTGTATTGTTTGATTCATTCCTTTCAGGATGGAACTCCAAGGCCAAGGAAGATGGCACGAACACAGATGGCAGATGAAGATCAGACAGCCAATCAAGAAGAGGAAGAAGTAAGTGAAGATTTTGGAATAGTAAAATTACTGAAAATGGTCATTAGGTTTTGTTGCCCAATATTTTTTTTCCTTCACCATTGGAAAGTACAAGTTAACCAAAGGATCTTTTGTCAGTACTAAGCACATGACCAGTAGTGACAACCTTATGTCACAAGTAGATTGTAGCTGAATGAAGTAATATTTTGTAGTTCAGCATAACTTTATTATCAGTGGTAATATCTTTTCAAAACGGTTAAATTGAGTAGTGGCAACTTTAAGAGTAAATCTTAGAATCTAAATGACTTATCACATTCCATCAATAAGTTTATACTGTATTGTTTGATTCATTCCTTTCAGGATGGAACTCCAAGGCCAAGGAAGATGGCACGAACACAGATGGCAGATGAAGATCAGACAGCCAATCAAGAAGAGGAAGAAGTAAGTGAAGATTTTGGAATTGTAAAATTACTGAAAATGGTCATTAGGTTTTGTTGCCCAATATTTTTTTTCCTTCACCATTGGAAAGTACAAGTTAACCAAAGGATCTTTTGTCAGTACTAAGCACATGACCAGTAGTGACAACCTTATGTCACAAGTAGATTGTAGCTGAATGAAGTAATATTTTGTAGTTCAGCATAACTTTATTATCAGTGGTAATATCTTTTCAAAAAGGTTAAATTGAGTAGTGGCAACTTTAAGAGTAAATCTTAGAATCTAAATGACTTATCACATTCCATCATTAAGTTTATACTGTATTGTTTGATTCATTCCTTTCAGGATGGAACTCCAAGGCCAAGGAAGATGGCACGAACACAGATGGCAGATGAAGATCAGACAGCCAATCAAGAAGAGGAAGAAGTAAGTGAAGATTTTGGAATAGTAAAATTACTGAAAATGGTCATTAGGTTTTGTTGCCCAATATTTTTTTTCCTTCACCATTGGAAAGTACAAGTTAACCAAAGGATCTTTTGTCAGTACTAAGCACATGACCAGTAGTGACAACCTTATGTCACAAGTAGATTGTAGCTGAATGAAGTAATATTTTGTAGTTCCGCATAACTTTATTATCAGTGGTAATATCTTTTCAAAAAGGTTAAATTGAGTAGTGGCAACTTTAAGAGTAAATCTTAGAATCTAAATGACTTATCACATTCCATCAATAAGTTTATACTGTATTGTTTGATTCATTCCTTTCAGGATGGAACTCCAAGGCCAAGGAAGATGGCACGAACACAGATGGCAGATGAAGATCAGACAGCCAATCAAGAAGAGGAAGAAGTAAGTGAAGATTTTGGAATAGTAAAATTACTGAAAATGGTCATTAGGTTTTGTTGCCCAATATTTTTTTCCTTCACCATTGGAAAGTACAAGTTAACCAAAGGATCTTTTGTCAGTACTAAGCACATGACCAGTAGTGACAACCTTATGTCACAAGTAGATTGTAGCTGAATGAAGTAATATTTTGTAGTTCAGCATAACTTTATTATCAGTGGTAATATCTTTTCAAAAAGGTTAAATTGAGTAGTGGCAACTTTAAGAGTAAATCTTAGAATCTAAATGACTTATCACATTCCATCAATAAGTTTATACTGTATTGTTTGATTCATTCCTTTCAGGATGGAACTCCAAGGCCAAGGAAGATGGCACGAACACAGATGGCAGATGAAGATCAGACAGCCAATCAAGAAGAGGAAGAAGTAAGTGAAGATTTTGGAATAGTAAAATTACTGAAAATGGTCATTAGGTTTTGTTGCCCAATATTTTTTTTCCTTCACCATTGGAAAGTACAAGTTAACCAAAGTATCTGTTGTCAGTACTAAGCACATGACCAGTAGTGACAACCTTATGTCACAAGTAGATTGTAGCTGAATGAAGTAATATTTTGTAGTTCAGCATAACTTTATTATCAGTGGTAATATCTTTTCAAAAAGGTTAAATTGAGTAGTGGCAACTTTAAGAGTAAATCTTAGAATCTAAATGACTTATCACATTCCATCAATAAGTTTATACTGTATTGTTTGATTCATTCCTTTCAGGATGGAACTCCAAGGCCAAGGAAGATGGCACGAACACAGATGGCAGATGAAGATCAGACAGCCAATCAAGAAGAGGAAGAAGTAAGTGAAGATTTTGGAATAGTAAAATTACTGAAAATGGTCATTAGGTTTTGTTGCCCAATATTTTTTTTCCTTCACCATTGGAAAGTACAAGTTAACCAAAGGATCTTTTGTCAGTACTAAGCACATGACCAGTAGTGACAACCTTATGTCACAAGTAGATTGTAGCTGAATGAAGTAATATTCTGTAGTTCCGCATAACTTTATTATCAGTGGTAATATCTTTTCAAAAAGGTTAAATTGAGTAGTGGCAACTTTAAGAGTAAATCTTAGAATCTAAATGACTTATCACATTCCATCAATAAGTTTATACTGTATTGTTTGATTCATTCCTTTCAGGATGGAACTCCAAGGCCAAGGAAGATGGCACGAACACAGATGGCAGATGAAGATCAGACAGCCAATCAAGAAGAGGAAGAAGTAAGTGAAGATTTTGGAATAGTAAAATTACTGAAAATGGTCATTAGGTTTTGTTGCCCAATATTTTTTTTCCTTCACCATTGGAAAGTACAAGTTAACCAAAGGATCTTTTGTCAGTACTAAGCACATGACCAGTAGTGACAACCTTATGTCACAAGTAGATTGTAGCTGAATGAAGTAATATTCTGTAGTTCCGCATAACTTTATTATCAGTGGTAATATCTTTTCAAAAAGGTTAAATTGAGTAGTGGCAACTTTAAGAGTAAATCTTAGAATCTAAATGACTTATCACATTCCATCAATAAGTTTATACTGTATTGTTTGATTCATTCCTTTCAGGATGGAACTCCAAGGCCAAGGAAGATGGCACGAACACAGATGGCAGATGAAGATCAGACAGCCAATCAAGAAGAGGAAGAAGTAAGTGAAGATTTTGGAATAGTAAAATTACTGAAAAAATGGTCATTAGGTTTTGTTGCCCAATATTTTTTTTCCTTCACCATTGGAAAGTACAAGTTAACCAAAGGATCTTTTGTCAGTACTAAGCACATGACCAGTAGTGACAACGTTATGTCACAAGTAGATTGTAGCTGAATGAAGTAATATTTTGTAGTTCAGCATAACTTTATTATCAGTTGTAATATCTTTTCAAAAAGGTTAAATTGAGTAGTGGCAACTTTAAGAGTAAATCTTAGAATCTAAATGACTTATCACATTCCATCAATAAGTTTATACTGTATTGTTTGATTCATTCCTTTCAGGATGGAACTCCAAGGCCAAGGAAGATGGCACGAACACAGATGGCAGATGAAGATCAGACAGCCAATCAAGAAGAGGAAGAAGTAAGTGAAGATTTTGGAATAGTAAAATTACTGAAAATGGTCATTAGGTTTTGTTGCCCAATATTTTTTTTCCTTCACCATTGGAAAGTACAAGTTAACCAAAGGATCTTTTGTCAGTACTAAGCACATGACCAGTAGTGACAACCTTATGTCACAAGTAGATTGTAGCTGAATGAAGTAATATTTTGTAGTTCAGCATAACTTTATTATCAGTGGTAATATCTTTTCAAAAAGGTTAAATTGAGTAGTGGCAACTTTAAGAGTAAATCTTAGAATCTAAATGACTTATCACATTCCATCAATAAGTTTATACTGTATTGTTTGATTCATTCCTTTCAGGATGGAACTCCAAGGCCAAGGAAGATGGCACGAACACAGATGGCAGATGAAGATCAGACAGCCAATCAAGAAGAGGAAGAAGTAAGTGAAGATTTTGGAATAGTAAAATTACTGAAAATGGTCATTAGGTTTTGTTGCCCAATATTTTTTTTCCTTCACCATTGGAAAGTACAAGTTAACCAAAGGATCTTTTGTCAGTACTAAGCACATGACCAGTAGTGACAACCTTATGTCACAAGTAGATTGTAGCTGAATGAAGTAATATTCTGTAGTTCCGCATAACTTTATTATCAGTGGTAATATCTTTTCAAAAAGGTTAAATTGAGTAGTGGCAACTTTAAGAGTAAATCTTAGAATCTAAATGACTTATCACATTCCATCAATAAGTTTATACTGTATTGTTTGATTCATTCCTTTCAGGATGGAACTCCAAGGCCAAGGAAGATGGCACGAACACAGATGGCAGATGAAGATCAGACAGCCAATCAAGAAGAGGAAGAAGTAAGTGAAGATTTTGGAATAGTAAAATTACTGAAAATGGTCATTAGGTTTTGTTGCCCAATATTTTTTTTCCTTCACCATTGGAAAGTACAAGTTAACCAAAGGATCTTTTGTCAGTACTAAGCACATGACCAGTAGTGACAACCTTATGTCACAAGTAGATTGTAGCTGAATGAAGTAATATTTTGTAGTTCAGCATAACTTTATTATCAGTTGTAATATCTTTTCAAAAAGGTTAAATTGAGTAGTGGCAACTTTAAGAGTAAATCTTAGAATCTAAATGACTTATCACATTCCATCAATAAGTTTATACTGTATTGTTTGATTCATTCCTTTCAGGATGGAACTCCAAGGCCAAGGAAGATGGCACGAACACAGATGGCAGATGAAGATCAGACAGCCAATCAAGAAGAGGAAGAAGTAAGTGAAGATTTTGGAATTGTAAAATTACTGAAAATGGTCATTAGGTTTTGTTGCCCAATATTTTTTTTCCTTCACCATTGGAAAGTACAAGTTAACCAAAGGATCTTTTGTCAGTACTAAGCACATGACCAGTAGTGACAACCTTATGTCACAAGTAGATTGTAGCTGAATGAAGTAATATTTTGTAGTTCAGCATAACTTTATTATCAGTGGTAATATCTTTTCAAAAAGGTTAAATTGAGTAGTGGCAACTTTAAGAGTAAATCTTAGAATCTAAATGACTTATCACATTCCATCAATAAGTTTATACTGTATTGTTTGATTCATTCCTTTCAGGATGGAACTCCAAGGCCAAGGAAGATGGCACGAACACAGATGGCAGATGAAGATCAGACAGCCAATCAAGAAGAGGAAGAAGTAAGTGAAGATTTTGGAATAGTAAAATTACTGAAAATGGTCATTAGGTTTTGTTGCCCAATATTTTTTTTCCTTCACCATTGGAAAGTACAAGTTAACCAAAGGATCTTTTGTCAGTACTAAGCACATGACCAGTAGTGACAACCTTATGTCACAAGTAGATTGTAGCTGAATGAAGTAATATTTTGTAGTTCAGCATAACTTTATTATCAGTGGTAATATCTTTTCAAAAAGGTTAAATTGAGTAGTGGCAACTTTAAAAGTAAATCTTAGAATCTAAATGACTTATCACATTCCATCAATAAGTTTATACTGTATTGTTTGATTCATTCCTTTCAGGATGGAACTCCAAGGCCAAGGAAGATGGCACGAACACAGATGGCAGATGAAGATCAGACAGCCAATCAAGAAGAGGAAGAAGTAAGTGAAGATTTTGGAATAGTAAAATTACTGAAAATGGTCATTAGGTTTTGTTGCCCAATATTTTTTTTCCTTCACCATTGGAAAGTACAAGTTAACCAAAGGATCTTTTGTCAGTACTAAGCACATGACCAGTAGTGACAACCTTATGTCACAAGTAGATTGTAGCTGAATGAAGTAATATTCTGTAGTTCCGCATAACTTTATTATCAGTGGTAATATCTTTTCAAAAAGGTTAAATTGAGTAGTGGCAACTTTAAGAGTAAATCTTAGAATCTAAATGACTTATCACATTCCATCAATAAGTTTATACTGTATTGTTTGATTCATTCCTTTCAGGATGGAACTCCAAGGCCAAGGAAGATGGCACGAACACAGATGGCAGATGATGATCAGACAGCCAATCAAGAAGAGGAAGAAGTAAGTGAAGATTTTGGAATAGTAAAATTACTGAAAATGGTCATTAGGTTTTGTTGCCCAATATTTTTTTCCTTCACCATTGGAAAGTACAAGTTAACCAAAGGATCTTTTGTCAGTACTAAGCACATGACCAGTAGTGACAACCTTATGTCACAAGTAGATTGTAGCTGAATGAAGTAATATTTTGTAGTTCAGCATAACTTTATTATCAGTGGTAATATCTTTTCAAAAAGGTTAAATTGAGTAGTGGCAACTTTAAGAGTAAATCTTAGAATCTAAATGACTTATCACATTCCATCAATAAGTTTATACTGTATTGTTTGATTCATTCCTTTCAGGATGGAACTCCAAGGCCAAGGAAGATGGCACGAACACAGATGGCAGATGAAGATCAGACAGCCAATCAAGAAGAGGAAGAGGTAAGTGAAGATTTTGGAATAGTAAAATTACTGAAAATGGTCATTAGGTTTTGTTGCCCAATATTTTTTTTCCTTCACCATTGGAAAGTACAAGTTAACCAAAGGATCTTTTGTCAGTACTAAGCACATGACCAGTAGTGACAACCTTATGTCACAAGTAGATTGTAGCTGAATGAAGTAATATTTTGTAGTTCAGCATAACTTTATTATCAGTTGTAATATCTTTTCAAAAAGGTTAAATTGAGTAGTGGCAACTTTAAGAGTAAATCTTAGAATCTAAATGACTTATCACATTCCATCAATAAGTTTATACTGTATTGTTTGATTCATTCCTTTCAGGATGGAACTCCAAGGCCAAGGAAGATGGCACGAACACAGATGGCAGATGAAGATCAGACAGCCAATCAAGAAGAGGAAGAAGTAAGTGAAGATTTTGGAATAGTAAAATTACTGAAAATGGTCATTAGGTTTTGTTGCCCAATATTTTTTTTCCTTCACCATTGGAAAGTACAAGTTAACCAAAGGATCTTTTGTCAGTACTAAGCACATGACCAGTAGTGACAACCTTATGTCACAAGTAGATTGTAGCTGAATGAAGTAATATTTTGTAGTTCAGCATAACTTTATTATCAGTGGTAATATCTTTTCAAAAAGGTTAAATTGAGTAGTGGCAACTTTAAGAGTAAATCTTAGAATCTAAATGACTTATCACATTCCATCAATAAGTTTATACTGTATTGTTTGATTCATTCCTTTCAGGATGGAACTCCAAGGCCAAGGAAGATGGCACGAACACAGATGGCAGATGAAGATCAGACAGCCAATCAAGAAGAGGAAGAAGTAAGTGAAGATTTTGGAATAGTAAAATTACTGAAAATGGTCATTAGGTTTTGTTGCCCAATATTTTTTTTCCTTCACCATTGGAAAGTACAAGTTAACCAAATGATCTTTTGTCAGTACTAAGCACATGACCAGTAGTGACAACCTTATGTCACAAGTAGATTGTAGCTGAATGAAGTAATATTCTGTAGTTCCGCATAACTTTATTATCAGTGGTAATATCTTTTCAAAAAGGTTAAATTGAGTAGTGGCAACTTTAAGAGTAAATCTTAGAATCTAAATGACTTATCACATTCCATCAATAAGTTTATACTGTATTGTTTGATTCATTCCTTTCAGGATGGAACTCCAAGGCCAAGGAAGATGGCACGAACACAGATGGCAGATGAAGATCAGACAGCCAATCAAGAAGAGGAAGAAGTAAGTGAAGATTTTGGAATAGTAAAATTACTGAAAATGGTCATTAGGTTTTGTTGCCCAATATTTTTTTTCCTTCACCATTGGAAAGTACAAGTTAACCAAAGGATCTTTTGTCAGTACTAAGCACATGACCAGTAGTGACAACCTTATGTCACAAGTAGATTGTAGCTGAATGAAGTAATATTCTGTAGTTCCGCATAACTTTATTATCAGTGGTAATATCTTTTCAAAAAGGTTAAATTGAGTAGTGGCAACTTTAAGAGTAAATCTTAGAATCTAAATGACTTATCACATTCCATCAATAAGTTTATACTGTATTGTTTGATTCATTCCTTTCAGGATGGAACTCCAAGGCCAAGGAAGATGGCACGAACACAGATGGCAGATGAAGATCAGACAGCCAATCAAGAAGAGAAAGAAGTAAGTGAAGATTTTGGAATAGTAAAATTACTGAAAATGGTCATTAGGTTTTGTTGCCCAATATTTTTTTTCCTTCACCATTGGAAAGTACAAGTTAACCAAAGGATCTTTTGTCAGTACTAAGCACATGACCAGTAGTGACAACCTTATGTCACAAGTAGATTGTAGCTGAATGAAGTAATATTTTGTAGTTCAGCATAACTTTATTATCAGTGGTAATATCTTTTCAAAAAGGTTAAATTGAGTAGTGGCAACTTTAAAAGTAAATCTTAGAATCTAAATGACTTATCACATTCCATCAATAAGTTTATACTGTATTGTTTGATTCATTCCTTTCAGGATGGAACTCCAAGGCCAAGGAAGATGGCACGAACACAGATGGCAGATGAAGATCAGACAGCCAATCAAGAAGAGGAAGAAGTAAGTGAAGATTTTGGAATAGTAAAATTACTGAAAATGGTCATTAGGTTTTGTTGCCCAATATTTTTTTTCCTTCACCATTGGAAAGTACAAGTTAACCAAAGGATCTTTTGTCAGTACTAAGCACATGACCAGTAGTGACAACCTTATGTCACAAGTAGATTGTAGCTGAATGAAGTAATATTCTGTAGTTCCGCATAACTTTATTATCAGTGGTAATATCTTTTCAAAAAGGTTAAATTGAGTAGTGGCAACTTTAAGAGTAAATCTTAGAATCTAAATGACTTATCACATTCCATCAATAAGTTTATACTGTATTGTTTGATTCATTCCTTTCAGGATGGAACTCCAAGGCCAAGGAAGATGGCACGAACACAGATGGCAGATGAAGATCAGACAGCCAATCAAGAAGAGGAAGAAGTAAGTGAAGATTTTGGAATAGTAAAATTACTGAAAATGGTCATTAGGTTTTGTTGCCCAATATTTTTTTTCCTTCACCATTGGAAAGTACAAGTTAACCAAAGGATCTTTTGTCAGTACTAAGCACATGACCAGTAGTGACAACCTTATGTCACAAGTAGATTGTAGCTGAATGAAGTAATATTCTGTAGTTCCGCATAACTTTATTATCAGTGGTAATATCTTTTCAAAAAGGTTAAATTGAGTAGTGGCAACTTTAAGAGTAAATCTTAGAATCTAAATGACTTATCACATTCCATCAATAAGTTTATACTGTATTGTTTGATTCATTCCTTTCAGGATGGAACTCCAAGGCCAAGGAAGATGGCACGAACACAGATGGCAGATGAAGATCAGACAGCCAATCAAGAAGAGGAAGAAGTAAGTGAAGATTTTGGAATAGTAAAATTACTGAAAATGGTCATTAGGTTTTGTTGCCCAATATTTTTTTTCCTTCACCATTGGAAAGTACAAGTTAACCAAAGGATCTTTTGTCAGTACTAAGCACATGACCAGTAGTGACAACCTTATGTCACAAGTAGATTGTAGCTGAATGAAGTAATATTCTGTAGTTCCGCATAACTTTATTATCAGTGGTAATATCTTTTCAAAAAGGTTAAATTGAGTAGTGGCAACTTTAAGAGTAAATCTTAGAATCTAAATGACTTATCACATTCCATCAATAAGTTTATACTGTATTGTTTGATTCATTCCTTTCAGGATGGAACTCCAAGGCCAAGGAAGATGGCACGAACACAGATGGCAGATGAAGATCAGACAGCCAATCAAGAAGAGGAAGAAGTAAGTGAAGATTTTGGAATAGTAAAATTACTGAAAATGGTCATTAGGTTTTGTTGCCCAATATTTTTTTTCCTTCACCATTGGAAAGTACAAGTTAACCAAAGGATCTTTTGTCAGTACTAAGCACATGACCAGTAGTGACAACCTTATGTCACAAGTAGATTGTAGCTGAATGAAGTAATATTCTGTAGTTCCGCATAACTTTATTATCAGTGGTAATATCTTTTCAAAAAGGTTAAATTGAGTAGTGGCAACTTTAAGAGTAAATCTTAGAATCTAAATGACTTATCACATTCCATCAATAAGTTTATACTGTATTGTTTGATTCATTCCTTTCAGGATGGAACTCCAAGGCCAAGGAAGATGGCACGAACACAGATGGCAGATGAAGATCAGACAGCCAATCAAGAAGAGGAAGAAGTAAGTGAAGATTTTGGAATTGTAAAATTACTGAAAATGGTCATTAGGTTTTGTTGCCCAATATTCTTTTTCCTTCACCATTGGAAAGTACAAGTTAACCAAAGGATCTTTTGTCAGTACTAAGCACATGACCAGTAGTGACAACCTTATGTCACAAGTAGATTGTAGCTGAATGAAGTAATATTTTGTAGTTCAGCATAACTTTATTATCAGTTGTAATATCTTTTCAAAAAGGTTAAATTGAGTAGTGGCAACTTTAAGTGTAAATCTTAGAATCTAAATGACTTATCACATTCCATCAATAAGTTTATACTGTATTGTTTGATTCATTCCTTTCAGGATGGAACTCCAAGGCCAAGGAAGATGGCACGAACACAGATGGCAGATGAAGATCAGACAGCCAATCAAGAAGATGAAGAAGTAAGTGAAGATTTTGGAATAGTAAAATTACTGAAAATGGTCATTAGGTTTTGTTGCCCAATATCTTTTTTTCCTTCACCATTGGAAAGTACAAGTTAACCAAAGGATCTTTTGTCAGTACTAAGCACATGACCAGTAGTGACAACCTTATGTCACAAGTAGATTGTAGCTGAATGAAGTAATATTTTGTAGTTCAGCATAACTTTATTATCAGTGGTAATATCTTTTCAAAAAGGTTCAATTGAGTAGTGGCAACTTTAAGAGTAAATCTTAGAATCTAAATGACTTATCACATTCCATCAATAAGTTTATACTGTATTGTTTGATTCATTCCTTTCAGGATGGAACTCCAAGGCCAAGGAAGATGGCACGAACACAGATGGCAGATGAAGATCAGACAGCCAATCAAGAAGAGGAAGAAGTAAGTGAAAATTTTGGAATCGTAAAATTACTGAAAATGGTCATTAGGTTTTGTTGCCCAATATTTTTTTTTCCTTCACCATTGGAAAGTACAAGTTAACCAAAGGATCTTTTGTCAGTACTAAGCACATGACCAGTAGTGACAACCTTATGTCACAAGTAGATTGTAGCTGAATGAAGTAATATTTTGTAGTTCAGCATAACTTTATTATCAGTGGTAATATCTTTTCAAAAAGGTTAAATTGAGTAGTGGCAACTTTAAGAGTAAATCTTAGAATCTAAATGACTTATCACATTCCATCAATAAGTTTATACTGTATTGTTTGATTCATTCCTTTCAGGATGGAACTCCAAGGCCAAGGAAGATGGCACGAACACAGATGGCAGATGAAGATCAGACAGCCAATCAAGAAGAGGAAGAAGTAAGTGAAGATTTTGGAATAGTAAAATTACTGAAAATGGTCATTAGGTTTTGTTGCCCAATATTTTTTTTCCTTCACCATTGGAAAGTACAAGTTAACCAATGGGTCTTTTGTCAGTACTAAGCACATGACAAGTAGTGACAACCTTATGTCACAAGTAGATTGTAGCTGAATGAAGTAATATTTTGTAGTTCAGCATAACTTTATTATCAGTTGTAATATCTTTTAAAAAAGGTTAAATTTAGTAGTGGCAATTTTAAGAGTAAATCGTAGAATCTAAATGCCTGTTAATTCACTCCATCGAGAAGTTTATACTGATGGCAGATGAAGATCAGACAGCCAATCAAGAACCGGAAGAAGTAAGTGGAGATTGTGGAATTGTAAAATTACTGAAAATGGATATTAGGTTTTGTTGCCCAATATTTTTTTTCCTTCACCATTGGAAAGTACAAGTTAACTAAAAGGTCTTTGTCAGTACTAAGCACATGACAAGTAGTGACAACCTTATGTCACAAGTAGATTATAGCTGAATGAAGTAATATTTTGGAGTTCACCATAATTTTATTATCAGTGGTAATATCTTTTCAAAAAGGTTAATTTGAGTAGTGGCAACTTTAAGAGTAAATCTTAGAATCTAAATGACTGTTATTTCACTCCATCAATAAGTTTATACGGTATTGTTTGATTATTCCTTTCAGGATGGAACTCCAAGGCCAAGGAAGATGGCACGAACACAGATGGCAGATGAAGATATTAAAAGTTGATAAAATTGTAATTGTTTTTCTTTTTAAAATATGATTGTATGAATGAATGATTGAGTGACTAGTTTCTATATCCCTTCCCCTTTCTCTTTCCCAACCTCCACATTAAAAATAATTTCGTCTTCATCGTCAACTACCTCGCATCTCGGTCCTTTTTCGCTGTCGGTATTACACATACACAAACATTTCATTTTTTCTCTTTCTTCTCATTTTTGGTTGTCATCAGGCTAGGTTAAGTTGGTGACCGGTTGGTCGGTTGGTTGGTTAGTCGGTAGTATTTTCACTTGCCTGTCTATGGCCTTTCTCTCATACATAACATCCACAGACACAAATTTCGCAGTTCCGCCACCGTCTATATTTTCACCACGTACATCTCCGTCCGTATTTGTCATCCTCGCCGCGTTTCCATCTGCGTTCGTCGTCTTCGCCATGTATCATATTCAAGCTATTTTAACACCAAACATACAAACTATATGTTTGTATGTTTGAGAGTGCCCTTGACATTATTCGCAGTCAAGCTGTGTGTGTGTGTGTGTGTGTGTGTGTGTGTGTGTGTGTGTGTGTGTGTGTTTTTGTGTGTTTGTGTGAACTTGCCACCCCCACCCCCTCAAAATGTGTCCCCCTGGATATGTTATGGCAACTCAAAAAAGGCGACAAAGAATTGCTTGGCAGCGATGACACCCCTAGCATTGACTAGATAATATGAACGTTAGACTGTTAGAAATAGTCTAACGTTCAGGGGACCTTTTGCCAAACTTGCCATATCATAACCTGTTTACAGTGCTCACAGTAAATTCCATTTAGACTTGAAGGATGAGAATTTAAATAAATTATACCGTAAGTTATCTATACATATACTGATCAACTGAAAGTACTATCATCTGCCTTTTGTGGCTGTCATTCAAGGCAATGTCTATTATATCTACAAGATATCAAGCATACATCACCTACACCTGATGGCTAAGAGCGGTAAGTGTCATCTATAAGTTACTTACTTTTTGTTATTCTTCTACATTCGATTTGCAACGATGATGAATGCAAAATAACTGTTTTATACATGCTAACGTAAGTGACATATAAATGTAAATTAAGCATCTGTGAGAACAAATAACACACACATAAGGGCAAATGACTCGCATATGAAAATAAATAACACACATAAGGCAAGTAATGCACTATGAATATAAATGATGCACACACAAAGGCAAATGATGAAAAATTGAAAATAAGTTACACATGCATGGTGCATCATAAAAATAAATGACACAAGATAACTGATGTACCTAGTATCAAATAACGCACAAGACAAATGATGTGTCATGTAAAAAATGACACCCAAGGCAAATGATGCATGTATTAAAGTAAATGATGTACATATGAATATAAATGATGTGCATTAAGGTAAACGTAGACTGTAAGATATGTTGTGATTTTCCGCCCTCATCGGCCTACTCTCACACGTGTGAGGGCGCCTCGTCATGGCGTACCTTACAGACTAAGGTAATTGGTGAACCAAAAAATAAATGATGTGCCCTTCAGGCAAGTGATGCAATATGAAAGTGAAACATACACTGGGTTAAATGATATAGGGGTAGAGATAGAGAGAGATAGAGATATACATATGTTGTATATATGCATGGCAACTCAAATAGGCGACAAAGAATTGCTTGGCAGCGATGACACCGCTAGCATTGTCTAGGTAATATGGATTTCAGAGTAATAAATTTCAATGCGGCCAAATTCAACAGCTAAATGAAGCTTGATTGTAAATTTCACCATAGACAGTTGGGGGGGTACACATATTTTGAAAATACAGAATCTCTGAATTCCACGGGACCTTTTTGCCAGAATTTGCCACACATGTATGCAATATATATGTTAGATGATATCAGCAGCATTTCAAGTGTACATCACCATTAACACTGGACAGGTAAGAGTGGTAACAGTGTCATCTGTAAGTTCTTTACTTTCTTTTTTGTTTGTCTACATTTGATTTATGAAATAAGCCAATATTTCACACATTTCCTGTGCTCAGAGCTACCACCCTACCAGCTATCTATATTCGCCTCAAGTTCGCGAAAATTTACCTGCAAATGTTGTACCAAAATAAGTGACAGAATCATGTGTCACAGTCGTCTATAATAAAAGTACGTTAATTAAATTACTTGAATGTGTCAGTCTCATTATTAGTATGTCGTTTTGTGAGTTACCGTAACGTATTCCTTTGTTGTTGTGTTCATAAATATTCATTTCTATCTCTAATCACCTGGCTCCATCTGTTAACATCTCTTCATCCAATCACTTTCTTCTTTTCTATCACATGACTTTTCCTATATAATTACGCGCGACTGTTTTAGTACTGCAGACGTGGCCAGCACGGCTTCACTCGTATCTCTCTGTACATTTTCAGGTTAGTTCTATCTTTCAGTTATTGTGTCATTTGTATCTATACTTTTACTATATTTATATTTATTGTATTTAGGTTAGTGTTAGTACGGCAGACGTGGCCAGCACGGCTTCACTCGTATCTCTCTGTACATTTTCAGATATATGTAATAAAGCTACGTTTGACCATTATACTGCACGGCCTGAAAACCAAGTTTATTGGGAAACAACCGTGACACATGGTAATTTGCAACACTACTGACAAATATATGAAATCAGCTGATACTCAACTTCATGCTACTCTAAAGGACTGCAACCGGAAACTTACCTTAAAGCAGAAAGAGTTAAAAAACAAAAACAAGGATCAACTAATTAATACACTTGAATGTAAACTACGTGAATCAGAGAATAAGCTAGAGACAGAATGCAAGCACAACAACACACTGAGAAGACTTGCTGAAGATTCAACTGCTGCTCATCTTTACACTGTAAAGACATTGAAAGAATCTAATGAAATACTGCAACAGCAGCTTTTGGATCAATATGTTACAATTGAAGATCTCACCCTTGAAGGTGATAATCTTGCAAAGAAGCTAGATGATAAATTCAAACCAGTACCCAAACAAAGAATTAAAACACAGATAACGCAAACTGAGCCATTCATTCATTCATTCATTCATTCATTCATTCATTCAAATTTCAACACAACTGTCTACCAGACCAGTTCCAAAACCCAGAACTAACACACAGACTGTACAACATCATAGCCTCGATTCGTTACATTTCCATGCTAACAATACAACAAAAGCTACACATAGTGAGTCATCCAACAACCGGCAATACCAAGGGACAACTACGACTAGCTCTACCCATAGTTTACACATGGATGGACAAACTGCAGGCAATCAAGGAATATCTCAAAAGAGCAAAAAACTCCTGGTTATTGGCGATTCTATTGTTCGCCATCTTCAATTTCGCACCAAATATATTTCATGTAGGAAACATGTCTACCCTTGGTACAAAATTGAACAGCTTGATCTATCTCAACTAGTTCATGGTGATGAAGATTATATTTTACTTCATGTAGAAACAAATAATCTCCCGTCCGACACACCAACAAAAATTCAGCGAGAAACTATCATGCTGGTTGAAAAGCTTCGATCACTCAACAACCAAGCTGTAATCATCATTTCAGGTTTACTCTTCCGTATGGATCAACCACAACTAAATAGCAAAGTTCAACAGTCAAACGAACTACTTTCAAATTATGCAAAATCGGCCAAGAAGATACTTTTCATGTGCAATGTATCAAATCCACAACAAATGTGTGATTTTCTTGATATGTTAAGGGCCTTCATCTAAATAGATTTGGTTACGAGAAATTTGCAGCTCATATAGTTAGATTTATCAGACAATGTCGAAATTTTCGCATAATGCCACACCACCTAAATCGTCGATAATTACAACAGACTCGTAGCGCCATCCTTCCTTATTCAACAGTTCAACTAACGGATTAATAATAATTCACTGGAACATCAACAGAATCAGAAATAAAATTCACGAGCTACGTGACATTTTATCCAGGAACATTGCTAACACTATTATTGGCTTCAGCGAAACATGGCTCAGTCCTGATATTTCAGATCATCTAATCGAATTACCCGGGTTCCAGGTGATACGTCGGGATAGAACAACGAAAAATGGAGGTGGTATTGCTGTCTACATTAATGAAAATATACATTTCACTAGGATTTTCGATCTCGAATCGCTTACTATTGAACAAATTACTCTGAAGATCTCACTTGTCAATGCTAAACCTATTTCGCTCAGCTACATCTATCGTCCTCCAAATAGTAAATCCTCATGGTTTGATGATTTTAATAATATTATGGACAAGCTGTATGAAACTAATTTAGAAGTTATCATACTTGGAGACTTCAACATAAACTTATTAGAAGACAACACTAAATGGTCAAACCAAATTCAATGTTACAACCTTACTCAACTTATCGATACTCCTACGAGATCAACTAGTTTTTCTTCAACTCTCATCGATCATATTTATACAACCAATCCACAGAATATTCATGAAACTAAAGTTATACGTCATGGACTGTCGGACCACTCTCCCACAATGAAAATTCGTAAAATCAAGGCTGCTACAACAAAAAATGATGATCATGAATTCATAACCTACAGGTGTACGCGCAATTTCAATGAAAACAACTTTATCACAGAACTAAAAGAAGCAAATTGGCATACTTGTTTAAATATGAACGATCCTGAATGTCTTTAATCATTGGTATGAAACTTACTGCGAAATTATCAACAAACATGCACCTGTAAAAACAAGACGAGTTCGTCACACAAATCAACCTCCTTGGTATTCTCCAACACTACACGATGCTCGTAAACGTAGAGATCAACTCAAAGCTATGAACTGTATGGATGAGTATCGTAAACAGCGGAACTTTGTAAACAAACTTACCAAGACATTGAAGTCTAGTTATTATATTAAATTAATTTCCGATAAATCAAATAGCAAAAATATATGGAAAGCTATACATGATTTACACCCTAAACCTTCACAAAAGAATCCTGTTAAGCTTTGTATTGATGGAAATGATATCAAATGTCATACTGAAATAGCTGAGTCATTTAACAGACACTTTGTTAATATTGCAAACTCTCTTACAAAAATAACTCAATTACTGAAACGTTTGATACTGAAACACTTAACAACTTTGTCATGTCAAAAAATATACCTTATAGTTTTAAAATTCCACTAATTTCACAGACAAAGATTCTGAAGTTTTTACTAGACTTGGATACTTCTAAAGCTACTGGGTGTGATGGAATCAGTGCTAAATTTTTGAAACTTAGTGCTCCTTATATTGCTACTCATATTTTTAAAATTGTTAATCTTTGCATAGTCAATAATTATTTTCCATCTCACTGGAAAATTGCCAAAGTACTTCCCCTCCATAAAGCTAACTCAACTGAATCTTGTTCCAACTTTCGACCCATTTCTATACTACCTTGTCTCTCTAAACTTCTTGAATCCCATGTCCATCAAAGCCTCTACTATTATCTCACTAAATTTGATTTACTCTCTCCCTTTCAATCTGGATTTCGTCCTGGCTATTCCTGTCAGACTTCTCTAACCTATTTCGTAGACCTTTGCTATAAAGCTATTAATAATAATAATGAATGGAGTAGCATAGTTTTTCTAGACTTATCTAAAGCTTTTGATTTGGTCATCATAAACTGCTCATTGATAAACTTAAAATCTATAATTTAAATGCTTCGGCTATTGAGTGGTTCATATCATATCTCAGTGATAGAAAACAATTTGTTAATTTTAAAAAATTGTCAATCTTCAATGCTATCTATTAACTCCGGTGTACCACAAAGTTCTATCTTAGGACCTCTTTTATTTTTGATTTATATTAATGACCTTCATTTAAATATTGATAAAGATCATATAAACACTTATGCTGATGACTCTTCCTTGCTTTACTCATCTTCTTCAGTTTCTCAAATTAATCAGACAATCAATAATGACCTTGACAAACTTCATCACTGGTGCAACCAAAATCACATGATTCTCAACACTAAAGCCATGTTAATTCCACCCAAAAAGCATTCTACTACGCATGACAGCTTCTCCCCTCTTTTTAATAATATTCCCATCTCACTTTCCAATGTAGAAAAATCTCTAGGTCTCTTTATAGATTCAGCTCTATCCTGGGCCAACCATTGTGACTATATTTGTAAAAGAATTTCAACTAATATTGCTGCACTACGCTATATTTCAAGGTTTCTCGATGCACATAGTAGAAGATTATTTTATATCAGCCATATTCAGCCTCACTTTGATACATGTTGTAACATCTGGTCCCATGCCAGAAAAGGTGATATTGATAATCTTTACAAACTACAAAAACAAGCCGTCAGACTTATCTTAAACATCAGTACTAGGGAAATGCAATTGCAAAATACTAGTAGTATTGATCTTTTTTTAAAAAAAAGATATTTTACCTTTAGGTAAAAGGTTCCTTTTTAATAAATATTTACTGATCTTTAAAACTGTCCATAACATGGTACCTCCCTACCTTTCCGATCTTCTTACCAAAAGAAATTCGGACTTTCAAATTCATACTAGTTCATGTTCTAATGACCTTTTCGTTCTACCTACTCCCAACTGTCAACGCTTCACTCACTCTTTTTCTTATGAGGCAACCAAATTATGGAATGAACTTCCGACTTTATTACGAAAGACTGAAAATATTGATGTATTTAAAAAACTTGTATTAAAGTGTCACATTTTGGAATGATTATAAGGTTTTTGTGTCAAGTTGTTTCTTTTAGTCATTGTAGATGTATTTGTATTTTTTTGTATTGTCTTTGATGTACCGTTTGGCCTTTTCCGAGTGTGGTCTACTTTTCCTATATTTTATTTATTTCAAAGGTAATATAGACAAAACAAGACTAACTGTAACAACATAAGCGACATCATCTCGCGTAATGCTTCTTGGAACCGGAAATGCGACTATGTGTGAAAGACCTCGGTGGAAAACAGTGGATTTTTCCATCGGCCCTCTACCCTCCCCCCAGCCTCTATGTAAAATTGGACTCCCCTCTATGTAAAACCGAAAACAGGCTGCCCCCCTAACACTTAATTCTAAATCATGATTAACCCCCCCCCCCCCTGTATATCATATTCACATGACAGCCATTTTTTGATCGTGACTCAGTGTGGACTGTACTGCTTGACCATCTTGCAAATACTTGATAAGATCCCGTGACAGCACTGTCATTTCCTCTTAGAAGCCTTGGAGGTTTTTACTCTTAAAAGTAAATTTTGAGACTATTAATAATTGCCAAGCTTTACAAGACAGCACCAATATGTAAAAAGCAACTGCACAGGGTTGAAATATTTGTGAAATAAAGTTTGATAGCATCTTAACAGTAAAATGTAGGGAAGAGCTTGAGACAGGGATATGTCCACCGGTTTCTTTTAGGGGGGGGGGTCCTCGTGGTCTCCCCCTACTCCCCCTAGAAGGCTCTCTTAAAAGCCATTTTTTAGGATATTCAGAGCCTTTCAAGCAATAATCTCAAAACTTTACAAAACAGCACCACCATATCAGAAAGTATTCTGTTTAACTTACACAGGGTTGAAATGTGTTAAAAGTTAAATGGCATCATTATACTAAAGGTAGGTACACTTAATGGTAGTATCATTGGTTGGGGAGATTTGGACTTTTAAGGCAATATTATAGTAGACTATCTTGGGAAACATTTCACATCTTTAAAAGACAATATTCGAATCGAAACAGGTTCAGACTTTAGATGGGAACAGGCTTACCGTGACAGTAAAAAGGTTAGAGCATCTGATAGTTGGTTATGTATTAGTGACCTCTGGGGGTGAGAGATTTCTTGGGGTTTTCAAGGTCACCTTAATTTTTCAGTTTTTATCAACAAATCGCCGAAACATTACAATAATTACAGTTAAAGATAATGTTATATGCTACAAAGTGATCATAATAGAGAATTATATAGGGAATATTATATTTGGGAATATTAAAGCATCATGAATGTCTCCGGGATCCTGTTATGAGGAAATTTAATTTCAAAAATAAAAAGTTACATGACTCGACTTGATGCGGTGAAAAGTCAAATTTATAAAGCATAAATTTAAGAGAAAATTGCTGTACCCCTATTTGGAAAAAATATTGCTGTCATGGTGGTTGAAAAAAAAAATTGTGGTAGTTCCAATTCATCCAGCTCCCTCCCCCGGAATCAAATGGTTAACCCTTACCACTACGTGACAGGGAAGCTGTGAAACCATGGTGAATCCACGTTTTTGAAATATTTGAAAAGAGGAGGATCATTTTTTAGAGAAAGAAAGCTGATGGATGACTATTTTAGCACAGTGGAATCAAGGAAGGTCACATCTTGTACAACAGACCAGGCTCCTCCCTTCTGTAATTTCCGAAGGCTCCCTTATTCGGGAAAATCTTGATAGGACAAATGGGACAGATATACGTACTGCTATAGAGAGTCACCACCACCGTTAAAGGCATACCAATTGTCAAATGATCCAGCTGTCCACGGGAGCCGTCCAGCACATTGACTGATAGCCAACTACTTATCCAATGCCTAACCCACCACCACCGTCTAATACACTCAAATTAGATAATATTTCTATTTTGTAAATTTTATAGAATAGTTTTAAATAGTGTGAGTAAAGGTTCAATTTTATTTGTAGTTTTAAAAATTCTATTTCGCGTTGAAAATCAAAATGGAGGTAGGAAAAAGCCGATTTCTTACTGGTCCAATTGGCTAACAAGGCATTTTTTCCATATGGTTGATTCAAGTAAATATTAATTACAAACTATAATTGTGAATGATCCCTGGGTGTTTGAATTTAGAATTTACCAACTTCAATGTGCAGTTCATTGGAAAAATATACAACCGAACAGACGTGTTTTTATTTCTTTGCTGTGTTTTACAGTTTATAACGTTATGATTTGTTACTATATAGTACATTTTAACCACATGATACCTGAATGGAAAACTGCTTCAAAACATGTTCGTACTTAGCAAATCAACAAATAAAATTTACAATAAGTTACAAGATATAGTAGTATTTACCTATACTGAAGATTTATGTTCTTCAAGCTAAAGCAGGGGAAACCATGCAGTGTTTTCGCGTTACTGTTTTGAAGAAAACTTATACAAGCAACACAATGAAATAAAAAGTCTGTGATCGATCAAGTAGACTTATAGCTCTCCGAGTTTGCATCGTAACTCAACAACACAAGACAAGATTTCCTCGAAACGATTTTTCATTAGAATATCCGGTAAGTTTCGTAGGCACCCTTCTGTTCTTCCTAATTGTGACAAGGTAGACTTCATATTTTAAGGGTAATGTCGTTGAATTATGTTTGTGATGACATATAATGCCAATATATCACCAGTGACACACGTTCCAAAAATGTATGCAGATGCGGCTAGTAACAAGACTATGCTCATAACAACAGTATTAACGATGGTTTACATTGCATATATAACACCATGAATGGGTAGGCATCAATCTAATTAAAATCTGATGTGGTGAGAGTGACTAGATGTCTTTATTTATCTCTATTTCCATCGTTTTGTGCCGTTCGTCTTGTTACAGGACGGGAAGGCGGCTATCACACGGAACAAAACAAATGATAAATAAACAAATACTGACAAGCATCAACAAGAGAGTAATTACAAATCATTATCAACTACAAGAATTACTATATATTTTCCTATATGCGAAATTGTCACAATTGTACATACCCCATATAATTGTGGCCGGCCATGTCGTATATAGGAAAACATGTACTATATAGTAATTCTTGTTGTTGATAATGATTTGCAGACGTAACTAGATGTATCTAGACGTAACTCACATAGAATCGTCTTTGTTTCAACGTGACCCAATCTTACTACATGCATCGATTTTCGAAGAATTCTGAGGCTGATACAAAAAAGAAGTAATGTCCTGCGACGTGTATACATATCTAATTGGTGTTGTCATCTCTTCATTTTTAAACCAACGCCTGCAATTAGATAATTACTTCTTGTTTTAGAATAGATGTGTTGTGATTCATAAATTTGGTACTATGCTGTTCTATAGATACCGTATTGGGGCCTTTTAACTTTTCCACAAATATGCTAAACAATATGGCCCGACTAGAATATATACAACAATAGATTTCTATAAATATATATAGTTACACTATATAGATATCACTTTTAGTCAGTTCTACACATGCGCATTTCGACCGGTGTATATTTCTCACCGTATATGTTCCGTGGCGATCCGTAAAGCACATTGTTATGCAAATCACTATCGATTTTCAAACGGTGATTCAATACATACAATACAAATCCAAAACACTGGTCAGTTACAATAGCCACTCATTCCAGGGCTAAATCTAGACGAGGTAGATGGATGAAAACACAGATGAAGCAAAGGTAAAGTGCACATTGCATTCTCACTCGTTTTCTTTTTCGTTTCGAAAATACACTTGCATACAATGTCCTCTCAGGCTATTTTGGGGTTATGCTTTTATACACAATATGTACTGGTAGATTGGAGACAGGTGTTGACTGCGTAAGGTCGTACGCGTACGTACGGATACTGAAACGTGTGCATGGTTTAAAAACGAAATATCGTCTGAATGATACATTTCGAATTTTCAGAAAAATATGCAATGTGAAGACTTTAGAAATTTTAGCTTACGCAATGTGTTATATTAAAGTCGAGTTTGATCTGACAATATACTAAAACCAACTCAGTTGTCGCTCTGGGTTAGCATTTGTTCAGCAGATCAGGTGTTACATTGCAAATTCGAAACCAATTCAAATATCACACTGTTTATTGTTCGTCAGTGTTGATTTGTTCGTTTTTTGCGTATTATGTTATTTCTCGGAGGTATAGTGTTACGCTTGTCAAATACTATTAGTCGTTTACAAGTCGTGCCAACACGCTCTGTATCGTTGAATTTCGGTAAAGCGTTAAAATATTTGAATTGTGGAATTTAAATCGCCAGCCGTTAAACATTTCGGTGTTTTGGTGGCGTTTGTTTACGGTGACTGGGCGTGTTTGAATGAGTCACGTCCTGATCGATGATCACAGACGACCGTGGCAAATTGAATGATGTCGTTCACTTTCTTATCACACATCGTTCATCTCCGGTTCCTCCATGTAATAATTCCACCTTTTACTGCTGTCAGGCCCTTAGCAACAGACCTCATTCACTCCTCATTCAGAACTCCATGGTTTACTGTAGAAATTGCCCATTAAATTGGGCTTTTAGCTTGCATCAAATCACTCGACGTAAATGGATCAAATTGGATTTTCACTCGCTTTCACCTCATAAATGGTATTTATTGAGTAAACATCCAACGGCTGACATGCACTGTATTTTCCATAATTGCATTATGAATATGAAAGAAGCTTGATAAAATTACCATATATAGGAGACAAAAATACTCTTAACTTTAAATATCGCACAATTTATTACACTGTCACCAATCGTTATTTTCATTGCTCATTTAGGCCTATATCTAATTTTATTTCACATATCATCTATTTCGCGTGAACATCAAATAAAATCAAGTCGACACTTCATCATTGACTTCAGATTTTCATTTTTTTCTCATTAGAGTTTGTCATATTTGACAGATGACTGAATTCAGTGGTCTTGCCAAGTGATGGTGAGTTGTGCATCTCTCCGTCGAACACTATCAAATACCAAAATTAAAAATACGGACACACTTTTATACTAGTTATCACCCAAAATTTTGATGTAAATGTAGAAAAGAGACTATTTTTGTAGTTTTGAATCTAAAATGAACTTAATTTGTGTCAACAAATAATATGTAAAACGAAAAAGTTTGTTAATTTTTTTTGGCGGGAATCTGTTTTGTTATTGACCTGACTGCAGCTGCGCTCTACGTACCTCAGCCCCGGCCCACTGTTACAGTAATCGTAAATCGTATTTAAAGTGCTTAGACTTTTAACCATCAATATTGTTTGACGTTGTCTCATACAAATTGATTTTTTTCACCGCGACAGACTTACACAGACTTACACAGACTTACACTGACTTACACAGACTTACACAGACTTACACGTATACTATACGGTATAGACTGCTAGATATGAAAAGACATTGTTGTGTGCATGCATTGCAAAATGTTGATTGATAAATAGCCCTGGGTTTTACCTAGCAAGATGAAATAATGCATACATAATTGACGATGTAACAGCTTTCGATCGTTATGAAATATTGTTATGATCTATAAAACCCTGACAGATCGTATCAATGCCACGTCTATTTATTCATACGTTTCCAAATACATTTACACACTCAAGCACGTAAGTACTACTTTTTCTGTTTAGTCGGTATTGTGAAATTACTAAAGACATATCAAAGTTTTAATTTTAGTGCTTTTTATTTTACGCGTAATTTGTATGTTTTTTTATCCATTGTTTCAGCATTTTGACATCAAGAATGGCATTGCAATTGTACCATACTGCCATTAATCAACACATTTCATACTCAGTTTGGTGTATCATTTTGACGTTGTTCTCCGCAAGGCATATGCTGTAGACGTCAGAGATTTTTAACAATATTGAACTATTGAAATCGATGTATGGATTTACTCGAACGGAGGGAATTACGTTATGTGGATATAAATATAACTATGGGGGAATATGCATGACAACGCACCCCTCCCTTTGAGATTTCACCGTAAAACGGTTGATATATGGTGTGCCATAACAGACCCTGTCGACGCTTGGTGTTACATATCGGATGTCAAATTAGAAAATCCATGTATTATCGCCATCCGATATCCTCACTGGAAATTTTAAAGCTAGAATAGCACTTTTAAAAATGAACACGAGAACTTAAAAAATATCCTAAACATTTCAAAAATCAAATTCAAGTTGACCTTTTAATATCTACTATCAGTTTTATTCTGTTGCGTAATTGGTATGGTTTATGATAGACAACTCTAAAAATAGATAAATTCTATAACAGGGTTGAAAACGTCCAATTGATACTGACTGCAAATATTATACATTTTATGGGCCAGTCATTAGTATTGATTGTGATTCTGAAATTTTCTTTGATATCAAGGCCCGTATGACTGAATTTAGCAATTTTTGTATGTTTTGGTGATTTTTTTATACATTACCAGCACACATGGTATACATGGACAGACAGACAGACAGACAGACAGACAGACAGACGGACGGACGGACGGACGGACGGACGGACGGAAGGACGGACGGACGGACGGACGGACGGACAGACAGACAGACAGACAGACAGACAGACAGACAGACAGACAGACAGACAGACAGACAGACAGACAGACAGACAGACAGACAGACAGACAGACAGACAGACAGACAGACAGACAGACAGACAGGCAGGCAGGCAGATAAACAATTTGAATAAAGCACAACCAAATCGACTACCTATTAGGAAAATAGAACGAAAACCTGGAGTTAATGCATAATATAATTACCTTACCAATGTATAGGCTCTGAAACGTGCACAGCAAGGTCTATAGAGGACATTAGCACAGACTTTAAACCTATTTTTATCATACTCCTGTATTTTTTTCAATGCACTGCTAGCTGTCAACGCCCTTTTGTTTCCAATACAGTATGTTAGAGGTTAGGCATAATATCGATAGTAATAAATCATTGAAATAAGCGTCTAAATCTATTTGTCACCCATACATCACTTTTATGTTGACGTTTATAATACTTGTAACATATTTTGAAAATGTGACATTTATTAACGTATAAGAAACACATAATTCATCTAAATTCATAAAAGCAACATATATGAAATAATCTGACGATGTTGTACACTATATATAATTCACATTTTTAACTCTCAACTTAGGGTGACCCAAGTTTAATAGTTCTATGTATCTCATGACACGACTGATTTGTGTTAACTAAACATAGATAGATACATACAAACAGATGGATCAATGTATACAGATATACAAGAAAATGTTGTGCTCAGAAGTAACATACATACATACATACATACATACATACATACATACATACATACATACATACATACATACATACATACATACATACATACATACATACATAAACATTCACATAGTAAGGCAAAATTTCATATACAGGTGTAAAAATACAAACAGTTTAGAATATTACATCACACTATTTCTTTATTTATTGAACAAGCTGACTGCGAATAAAGCAAGCAGTACACGCCACCTTGTTAAGTGACAAGGTTAACAACAATATTAACGAACAACGTGTCTGTGTATGTCGATTGGTTATATCTTTAGTCATTCATATAGATATATAGTATCGCTATCTAATTACACACAATTTAGCAAAACGTGACTGGAGTCAATCAATAGAAATAAAAAAACCGCTGCGAGACTGCTTTCTACATGATGAGGAAAATTGACGAATTCCCACCGCATATAGATAGAATTCTACATCAATGTATATATCTGATAGTTAGTGATGGCATATGGAGTCAGAATCATAAAGGCCGAGGATTCAATCCCATGTTCTTGCATCACAGTATATCCTATCAGTGGAGGCGTAATGATTACATGAGATCATTATTTTTTTCTGGACAAACATTTTCTATAACTCTGCCAAGACAACTGTTTTTCACAGACAAACGTGACCTTTAACCTCTATATTCACCATGGAGTAAAACTAAAATGTCATCGGTATGCTCATTTTACCTGATTTTCAAAAAATGAATCGAGTGGATACAAACAACACAAAAAGCAACAAATGGATCACGACTGTACTGCTACTGATATAACACCTGGGCATGCATATCAAGTGTTGTAGATCTGTTACCATGGTTACGTTCCCCATATAATGTACACTGATGTACAAGTTGTATTTTCCCTATGTCACTTGACAGTCTTAAACTATTTAATCACAAGCTTGCACGATTGACTTTCACACACTCTCGTAACAAGACCTTCTAGTAAACTATATACTAGGTACATTTTACAATCGCTCAAATATTGATCGCATGCCTAAAGATATTGACAGTAGCTTCTATAGAAATATCTAATTAGACCTCAAATAGGAAATAAAAGGGAAGCGTATCTTACACGCCACGTGTCTAATTATATAACAATTTCAAATGTCATCTGTTCTTTCATATGTAAAATATATGCTTTATTTGACTTTAAGTGCTTTTCATTACGTTGTTGTTAGTTTTCACTGATCGATTTAATTCCTCCAATTATGGTATGATGTACTAATACTTCTATTATACAAACTCATTGAACTTCCTTCACGCTTGAAAAGGACAAATTTCTCTACATTATTTTTGACTCATAGTACATTGCGCTTTGACAAATTTGAAACTTGGATATATTTTTGGCATGTATAAACCAAACACATGTATATACAGTCTGTACTTTAGATGTTTTGAATCACAATCACGGTGCGTTGCTGCTCTCTCTCTCATTTACCTTTAGCATTTAATTATGAGGCAGCGAATGTGTGTGTCTGCAAAAATATCTCTGAATAGGTAAGTTAAAGTGTAGGTAATATAGCCATACAGTTGTACAATAATTAATGTATTGAGAGTAAAATTGGGGTATTGTTGACAGTTTTCAATGGCTTTTGATAATGTGTATGGTTTGAAATGTTATGCCACTAAATGGCCTCCTACATGTCCTTATTTTCAAAAAAGTGCTTATCGTGGGAGGGGACACCCCCTCCCACACCCTCCCCACTAGCTATCATGCTGGATGCTGTTTCTGCCCAAAATCAAAATTGAAATGATAAAATCCTGCTGACTAAGTATTTTTAAGTACAGGTTACAGACCAATGAGAGACCCTTTTCGCAATGCCTTCGTGCACATCTATTAATTTGTAAAGAAATCTCTCATTGTTGTGTATGGACGATGAAGTTGATTTCCACTGTTAGTTTACAGTGTGTAATATAGTGTACCATACTGTACATCCCTGAAGTGGAGTCGGGGGGGGGGGTTTACTGTATAATTATAAATATTGAAATATGTGTAGTCGGATGGGAGGTGGCTACGAAAATTATTGGGATCATGGGGGATGAAATATTTTGAGAGCGCGAAGGGGGGGGGGAAGGGCTGCTAAAAAATGTTGACCACAATATTTTCTCCCCCCCCAACCCCCCTTCGTAAATTCTGACCCTAGCCTATCTGGCATGTAGCTATCATTTACCAGTACAACGTAAGTATATGCTTTCAATTAGTAGGGTTATGGTTATACAAGCAAACATGTTACGTGTTTTAAATGACTCTGTGACTTACTCTAAAGTATAAATATAGCATTGTTGAGTAGGAAACAGGGTCATTAATTTATTCATATAAAGGTTGTTTACCGAATGCCTGGTTCTAATTTGAATTACAGGAATAACAGTAAATTAGAGAGGGGCAGGGAGAGAGGTGAGACACAGACAGAGACATAGAGACAGACAGACAGACAGACAGACATAGAGACAGACAGACATAGAGACAGACAGACATACAGACAGACAGACAGACAGACAGACAGACAGACAGACAGACAGACAGACAGACAGACAGACAGACAGACAGACAGACAGACATAGAGACAGACAGACGGACAGACAGACAGACAGACAGCTAGACAGACAGACAGACAGACAGACATGTGAGAATGGGAGGGAGGAGACAGACAGACTGTCACAAACAAAATAGTCAGACAAATTTGAATATAAGTAAGGCAACGTAAACTAAATTTAAATAAATTTAAGTAATCCAGCATACAGAACTAAACTAGTAATTAAACTAATCATTAGTTCGACATCAGCAATAGAGATTAAAATCAAAATTTCTAATTGACAATACATCCTACTACTATACACGAGGACTGGAGAACGGGATAGGTCTATTATACTTTTACACGTCACACCTTAATATACATAACAATGGAAAGGTGTATCCAGCTTATCCATATAAGGCACACGAAAACCGCTGGGGGTCAGTTTGGTGATCCCAGCTAATGTGTGTAAACTTATTGTACCCATTCATATCACTCCAAACGAGTTTACGGCGCCAGTGGAATAGGTACAAACTATCTTTAGTGCTCGTGTTTATTGACATGCATGAATACATTGAAGTTGTGGAAGTATAACAGTTTGTAAATCTGCGTGGGAAAAGTCACAGTAGAGGATTAGATTGACCTTTTATATAATATATCCGAAAGAGAACTTGAACAACGATTCTGTAGAAACACCAGGTAAATATGGATTTTTCCAATGTATATCACGACATTCGTTTGGTTTGACAACTTAAGGATGGACCTGTTTCGGGAACAAGACCGGACAAGCAGTCTTTAACTTGTCCATTGTTTCAATACCTTCAAGTTCGCAAGATACCATACATGAACTAAAATTGACCTATCTCAATTTTATCAGTCATCCAGTTTCTGCTTGGAGCGCGCTTTGAGTAAACACAAAAATCTAGGACACACAATTTGTATTTAACTATTGAACTTACTATTTAGCAAGTAAAAGGCTGAATGACTCAATTCTACCACAGACAAGTAACTTGTCTGTGATTCTACGAATAGTATGGGACCCTTTCCGCTTCTTTTGTCACTTCGTACTAGAATATAAGCAAGATGTTTATTTACGTTGTTCGTTCGTTTAGAGGTACAAGATGACTATTGTCTAGGTGTGAACTTTAACGTATTCATATCAACATTTCTTTGACAATGCATGACCTTTGGAACCTAAATGACAAACTTTTTTTCAGAGATATCTGGTCAAATAAGAACCTCGTCACATACATACCTCGCATAATCTAATAATAAAATAATATCACACCTGTATTATGGTATTCTAATAAATTCTCCCGGATGTTTACGTCGTGATATGTACACACATCACCCAACCGTAGTCAATGTTGTATAACTCAATGACGGTATATACAAGTTGTTTATTATCTCTGATTGATAGATAAACACACAAATCGCATCGTATTTCCGAGTGTTTCTTGCCACTGTATATATGATTGTACCGATCCGTAATAACCGTGTGGAGTGTACCACCATTTCACCTAACACAGTGTCCAATCACAGACCCTCCACCAGTTGGTGGATGTTCTATGGGCCAATGCCATCTTTTTACCTCAGATAACAGTGGAGGTCATGTCATGGGTCTGTCTGTCTGTCTGTCTGTCTGTCTGTCTGTCATCATTATCATCTCAATAACTACTGGTTCAAATGACATGAAATTCTACCTAATAGATTATTTACGGCAATATGCTTATTAAGCTGGTTATTTGTTTTTAGTTGATTTCTGTACGCACAGTTCTAGCAAACATAATTTGTTTCATTTCGATACATATGTTATAGCTAGCGCGACCTTAGCATGTATTTCAATTCTTCAGAATGTGTGTATCTAGAGAATTTATCATTACAGCCTATGATCGTCTTAGAGAGTGATGAAGATATTGATACATCGATCAAAGATGAATACAGACAGTAATGGAAATGTAAAGCCTCTGATTTCAAAATGTAATGATATGGTTTGAATAGAGAGAAGAGAAAGAGTTGATCAGTCTAATAGCAATATGTGTGGACCGGTTACGTTTTTTGTATCTTAGCAACGCGTCGACATATCAATCCATCCAATTTAGCACAATTTAGCGTATTTAAGTCATATACAAATTACATTCTTAACAGATTGTCAAATTATACCATAAATGATTGATATTATAGTATCGTTAGTTCGCGAGTCTGTAGTTTGATACCAGAGGTTTGGGTTGGTGGAAGACATTACGTCACGTTGCCAAGCAACTACCGTAATTGGTACATATGCAAGCAAATGCTTAGGAATGTGGATTTGGCATCAAAACCGGGCAAACGTATCATCTGTTGATTTACTTCATTCCAGACAAAAAGGATCTTGAAAAGAGTCTTCTAAATGTATGTGTCGTATGTCAATCAAAGTATTTATCAAAAACGTATTTATGTTGAAAAGTAGATTAGCCAGACTTGCAGAACGAGATTAGGGAAATCCATTAGTGTACACCGTAATTGTATACAATACAAACAATCTCACCGGTATTACCTAGTCAATTCAAGTCTAAAAGCTTTTCGTAAAAAAGTCTTCGTCAAAGGTTTCATATCACAAGAAATATTGGTAGAGGTCACATGATGTGTTCTCGCGCTAGCCTGTGTGACGTCACGGATCTATACCGGGTAGAATCAGTAAGTGTAGACATTTGAGAAGGATTAATTTGCCTTGGCGATTTGACTATGGCAAATTGTTTAAAATCTGATTTACAAGGTATTAAAAGGGTCATCAAAATCAGTTGTTTCATCCAAATAGAAGTGTCGGTATATGACAGACGGATAGAATCGACGGTGGTGTTGTTTTCTAATAATTATGGATTTCTACCGTTAACTTTGCCGGGAGAGAGAAAGACTTGTGTTACATGTTCGGGTCGGGTGTAATTTAGTTGTTTTCATCTCTAGAACTGTTTGCAATATCTGATACAAGGATCAGTAACACTGAAAACAACTTATAGAACGTTGAGGTCCCTGGCCTGAAAGGATTCATTTCTTGAAAATAACATGTACATGTGTTTGGAACTATGATATGCTTTAGGTTGTTGTGGTCATCAAGGGAAACTAAAATGAATATCGTACTATGAAATACTCTATAGCTCTTCTTTATTACATATACTAGCTTCCAAGTAATAAACCTTTCACATGTAGTGATTGAGTGTGTTTTTCTTTAAATTCATAGAATCACCCGTCACGTGACCAGCCCTCTGCTGAAATTAAGGAATCGGGAAATTTGACAGAACGGACAGAAGAAAACACGATGAGAGTAAAAGAAACAAAGTCTGATGTCATGGTAGGTCAGGAACAACATACTGAACCACAGGGACAGCAGCAACAACAACCGGTAGTACAACAAGAAACACAAGAAGAAGAAGAACAAACACAACAACAACAACAACAACCAGAAGTCCAACAACAACAACAACAACAACAACAACCACCATCAGAAGTCCAACAACAACAACAACAACCACCACCACCACCACCACCACCACCACCAGAAGTACAACAACAACCACCAGTAGTACAAGAAGAAGAAGAAACAAAACAACAAGAAGAGGAACAACAGCAACAACAACAACAACAACAACAACAACAGCATAACAAACCAAAACAAGAAACACAAGAACAGAAACAACCTCAGCAACAACAAAAAGAAACCCAACCAGAGACGAAAGACATTCCGACCAATGGCTCAATACCAAATAACGAGCATACAACTACCGATGCCAATAAACTACGCGAAAATGAGTTATCACCGACCAAAGCGAGTAGTATACGAACATCTCCGAATCTTGCCGAAGATGTACAAATATTAAACCACTGGAATATACCTCCTGCTAGCAGAAAACATAATGTACCAAGAACTAAAAAAGATAATTACAATCTTTCAAAGTGGAAATACGGCGACAATATAAACAAATCAGTAAATAAATCACAAGTTCCTTTTCCACCTCAATGGGAAGCTGTGGACAGTTTTGATACGGCTGAAAAAATCAAACCATCACGTGACAGAGACAGTGAAAGTGTTAGGTACAATCTGAGAAGGAGAAATATGATTTTTACAATGATTGGACTATTTCTTATAATTGCTATTGTAGCCTGTGCTGTTGGAGTTGTGTTGGATTTTAAATGTAAGTACATATATACTAAATCTTGTATTTTTTGTGATTGATGGGCTTTGCGTACGCGTTTTGTGGTGTACATGTCGTACAAAATTTGCCCCGATAAATCAGAGAAATTAACGAACTTAGAACTGTAACTGCTCTGCTGTCACAGTGGTATTAAAATCAATTTATTATAGAAATATGGTAATTACAGAATGACGGTCACATTGATCATTGATGGGCAGGCACATGCATACATGTACATGCACAGACACAGACACAAACACAAACACAGATCTAGACACAAACATGCACACACACGTACGCACACACGCACGCACGCACGCACGCAAACAAACAAACAAACACAAACAGACAGACAGAAAGACACAGGCCTAAACTATGACACACTCGCATATATATATATATATATATATATATATATATATATATATATATATATATATATATATATATATATATATATATATATATATAAGGAATGTATGGTTTTAATGAATGAACGCACAAAGGAATGGATGAATTTATAGTGTTATTATGATGTTATTATGTTTTATTTACAGTTGGTCGTGCCAGCAAGGTGTTCAACAACAAAAACAACGCAGATAACGATGACGTCACACAAAATGCTGGCGATCGAGGTAAAAAATACACAATAAGTTTTAAACATATATTAAAAACACTGTTTTTCTCCAGTGACGTCATATTAAGGACATTTTAACTATGCCTTACTTCTATTAGCTGCCCCTCCACTGTCTATGCTGCAAGGTATATGCTATGTTCTTCATCGACGTCAACGCGTACGTCGATCGTGCTAGGACTGGTTTTGCAACATAACACACACAAAAAATCACATCAAAATCGTCTTGATTTAATTTCAGACCTATCTTTCACCGTGACTTACTTGAGATTACCGTTTTCCCAATTCAAGATTGACAGATCGTTTCAGGTCGATTAAACTTCTGTTTCCATCCCTACAACCCTATTATTGACTACAACGAAAATTGTCGCTTACCTAACGCTCTTTACTTCTTCGTGCTCTGTTTTTCGTTAATGTTGTTTAGATCCAGGAACAACAATTGCGGGCGAAGACTCTGTCAAGACAACACAGGATTCATTACATGGGAAAGACAATGAGCCTGTAAACAGTATGACACGAAAACCAGAAACAACCACATCATTAATCTTGTCCGCCATCACTACACAAAAGTCTACTGAAAGGACTTCTATTCCGAACATTAACGATGAAGTTGAAACAACGACCCAAAATAATGCAGCATATTTGCAGACGCAAAGTGTTTTAAATGTGACAGAACCAACATCGACAACTGGAGAGTGAAGGACGTCTTTACAATACCCGCCAGTTAACCTGAAAACGTCGTACATTCTTGTACATTTTTTGTACCAACATTGCTGCACCTCATCGTCAAGCTTCAATTATACCAATTTGTTTTGGTGGTATGGATCATTCAAACTTAGTAGCCCAAGTAAAGAACGTTTAACAATGTCACGTCGATGAGAGCTTTTTGTCACGTCAGTAAAATGTTCGTTGTCATGCGATATTTTGTTTTAGGTTAAGAGGTGTAACTGAGAGAGTATATTAGAACTATCATAGTCTTCATTTACCAACTTGAGGTCAATTTGATTTTTTAACAAAACTGATGATACCTGAAAAAAATCCAAGATTCGGGTTTCATATTTTTTGCTATTTTGTAAATTTGATCGTTTCCAACCGATTTTTTAACACCAATTTCCAAATAAGCGTTATTTCTATGAAGTTCTAAGAGAAAGCTGTAGGAAAATAAGATTTTTTAATGATCTCTCGGTGGCCCAACATTTACATATGACGGCGATAACGGGATTGGCTGTGTGTTAATTAAGACATGTTGAATGCAAACTTTCAGGGATGACTTTACCATACCATATACACACGTGGGTTTCTCGTGTGCTTACCTCTATTTTGTATACTAGGTAGTCTTACTAGATGGTATAGGAAATAAAATAAGACAGGAACCGAGCTATAGGTTAGTTAGTTGATTCGTAAATGGTACTTCTTATTATTAAGCTTTCCATGAAAGCCATAAGTTTATTAGTTGGTATTGCTGCACACATCAACTTGAAGGCATTTTGACTAGACGTACGGTGTATATCTCTCCGGCCGTCAGATAACGGAGATAGATAGATGTTATACTGTAGCCATAATGCCGTTGATTATTTAAGATATGCTGTACAAAATGAAATCTAGTGATGACATCATTAACACTCCAGTTGTATCAGCTATTTATAGTTACTATGATGTCACCAGTTCAGGGTTTTACCTGAATCAGTTCATTCTAAGTTAACCACTCTACAGTAAGATTATAAAATAAAATTGAAAGTAATCGTCAAGATAGGGTAAATTGTACATCGCGTTTCACGAAATATTGTTACGTTATAATTGTTGGTTTATTGGTTGGACCTCAAACGCCAAAACCAAGAGTCGAATACGATTATCTACCTGAAAGTATCATTTTTCAAAACGGCATATATAGTAGACAAGACTTTAAATTTGATAATCATGGCTAGATACGAATAAAAGAAGTTCATATATATATGTGAATTATAGATTAGTGTACAAACTTGTCCATTCAAGTACTTGTAGTTATGGACAGTACGTAGTTTATGCATTCATCTCTTGTATGTTTTTGATGTTATAAATTTGATCTTGTTTATAATTTCAGTCTGCTGGGGGTAATATGCTAATTTATAAAGTAAATAATCAATTAGATGCAAAGTAATTACGTAAATAGAGAGAAAGACACGTTCTGAATATATCTATGCATTGATTAAGTTAAAGAGGCTGTTTCGTTTAGTGGACAATTTGTAGTATGCAAATTAGGTAGTCTGGAAAAACATTTTATGAATAAATTATTGTATATAAAACAGTTCATTTTATGTAACTGTACATGTATATAACTGGTCAGTCCTTTAACGAATAGCTATTGTGTATAATTTATATGAAAGACAAATTGACCCAACTGTTGATTTCTGTCTCGCCACCAGCTTTCCATAACAGTTTATACATTCCTTGCAATAAGGTAGAGAACTCTTTCCACTGATCACGTTGTCGTCAATTATTACCACCGTATGAATTAGCTACTTTTGACAGTTTTTTTTAGCCATGTCATGGTTTAGAATTGTTATCATGATTATTTTCGCTCTTGGTAATAATTATATGTCGAATTTTGTCCTTATTTAGTAATGACTCTATATCGAGTTTTGTCTTTATTTAGTAATGATAATATGTCGAGTTAGTCCTTATTATATGCAAAATGAGTGTAGGGCAAATGTTTTCCATATTTGGTAGTAATTTGTTACAAAACTGTCCTTATTTGGTAGTGATTGTATGAAATTTGTTTTTATTTATCTTACGTTAAATTTGTCATTATTTTCTTTATAGGATGTAAAATAATGTTTACTTTAAATTACTTCAGATGGTTTAATTTGATCATTTTGATATTATGTTTTACAAAACAGTTATATAAAAGATTTCTTGAGAGACAGTCACTCTTTTTTTTACCATTAAACCTGAATACCCTTTTGAAAGCCATCCTAAATTAGCATAAACACACGATGTGTAGTTTGGTCGACAATGGAGAGGTTTAGATACACGTTAGAACGCGTACGTGTACGAGAGCATAATTATCGTGCGGGAGTACACGTAATGACGTGTACAAAGTTGTGCGTAGTTACACGTTCAGAACACAAACTTGAAAAACAGTGGAATCTGCACACTGGAGCCGGCCTGAAGGCCAAACACTTGACTTTGTTTTTCAAACTTGTCTGTATTTAAGATACTTTTCATGCAAATACCCAAAGGAAAAAAACCAGCAATCAGTTTACAATTAATTCTCCAAACTGTAACAAATAAAATTACGACATTTAATATAAGAACAATGACAAAAACATACCATGTATTTAAAGTTACGTGTGGACTACATTTTTGTAGACCGCCATTTTGACGTAGCATCGTCTGGTAGACGATATAGAACTCGTTGGGTGCTACGATTCACGCGACTATAACGCTACACGTATAGAACACACGTAAATGCATGCATCTAAACCTCTCTGTTGTGTTTGTAATTAAATGAGTGAGAAATAGAATGTAAAGGATAACATGTTCAAAGTGATTTTCCATAATATATAACGTTTAAGCTTTTTAGTATAAGTTGTAGATGTCACTTTTCCCTGCCTAAGACGTGTAGTTATCAGTGGGCACACTGTAGTAAAGATTTAATATCAAGATAAGCTTATAGTATTTCTGGTTGTTGTTTTTATTTTGCAAATCATTCATTTGATACACATGCAAACTTTCTGTAAATAATGTCAATTGAATAAAAAAAGTGATATCAGGTAATGTTATTAAAAAATTCAAATAAAAATTTGATGATAACAAATTCTTTTCTGTTGTATCATATAAAGTCATATCAACTTTGAATGATAGGAAGATACTACAAGTGTACTATCTGGTGTCAGATTGTGTAACAATACAGAAGTGTTATAAAGTCAAAAGTGCACGTGGACATAAGGATGACAAAGGAATAGTTATTTTGGTTTTTTAATTCATAAAACTATATTTTTCTACTTCAAAAAATAATGCGAAATAACATAGACCAAGTCCGTGTTTGTGACTAAATCAATTGCAAAAGACTACAAAATGAGTAAAAAATTGTTATTGTATGTACAGTAAAACAAACTTTTGACGTTGCAATTTATTGAGTTACGAACATAGACTTTTTAAGATAAACGCAATCGATAAGACCCTGAATATAAAAATTACACTCTTTGGAAAGTTCAATTCAAACAATCAACACCAAGTGTGGTATCTGATAACAGGAGGTTGTAAAATAGATGTCTTGTGTTCAATCTCAGTCTAGGGTTCAATCCATTGTATTGCAACATTGTCTATACAAATAGTGTGCTTAGTAACAGTCAGTCTAGATATTGGCGTCTTGTATTTTACCTGTACCAAGTTTGAAAAAAATCGGTCCAGGCATCTCCAAGAAACGGATGCGGACGGACGGACGGACGCACGCACGGACGGACGCACGGACAGACGGAACCCAATCCATAAGTCCCCGTCCCGGACTTCGTCCAGCGGGGACTAACTATGCACTTGACTTTGATGTGTGTTTGACCTTTTATAAAGCAATGTATGGACAAAATAAACCAGGCATCCAGGAACATTTTTATGAACAGATTAAGAAGTTTTATTCCTTACAAATAAAGTCAAATTATCATATATACATAATATAGAACCTCAGTAATCATACACCATATCTTTCCATAAAATGGAATAAATAACAACAAAAACTAAAACATGAATTTGTAAAATGTTAACAATGCTAAATATTGGAAATTATTAATTCTATGCTATCTGTATCATAGTAACCTTTTGTGCTGATATATATGACATTTGTGGAGTCTCCATGGCAACAGTAGGACTCAAAGCTATCTTGTTAAATTGCACTCAAAATACAATAAAAATTTTGATTATCAACCAACTCAAGAAAAGACAATATGGTAGTTCCTCTCCTACTCTGGCCACTGGAGGCGCTGTTGCAATCTGACCACATCATGATCAATGCCTTATAATAAGGGAGCTCTTCCAAGAATCCCCAAACTACCTGAAACTATAAAGTCTTATCTAATATGGAAAAAATTCTGATATATAATATGGGCAGTTTATATAATATTGAAAAAACCATCATAAGGAATCCACACTATTTCATAATGTAGTACAAAGAATACCTCCTTATATGTTGGCCCTGGAAGCTGTGTCATTTACTGTTAGATGTTAGCCCTGTTAGTTATGTGACATACATACAGTTAGAGTTAACAATGAATGCAGCACGATATGTGAATCAGTAGTCAAACTTCCAACAATTTTATAAATAATTAAGAAACATCATCTCTGTGTACATATCAGAACATACACACAGATCTAATATTGTGTAAGCAAGATCAGTAGTCATGACAGATCTTTATTCATGTTCCAGGGCCTCATTGCATTCACCTAGCAAGTGTCATATGACACTGTCTAGACCAATGAAAATGGAGATAAATGATAAAGTTCTAAAAGTCTACAAAACTGAAGGAAAACCCACTGATATATTAGTAATAGTTTTACAGACCCTAATAGGCTTCTGTATTGTACAAAGGTGTTGATAAACTGGCCAACCTGATTGCTCTATTAAATTCCAAAAAATCTACTTCCCACTTCCCACACTCAAAAGGTCTAAAATATCAAACAACAGCAAAATACAGTATTCATCATTAAAGGCAGTGTTAGTATAGTATATGATATCATTTGTTAGTTCTAGAACACAACATGACAGTCGGAAAAACTCAATTATTTTGAATTGTATTCCATAAAGCTCTCCAAATATAAATTTTCCAAAGAAATAGTAGAAAGAGTTGATATATATACAACATAAAAATATGAACACTTGCATAGATTATATTATGGAAAAAAAGCTTAAACATTAGGTACTGTCTTGCTATTACGAGCGTAGTACTTTAACAGGGTAACTCTAAACAGCGCCACCTATCATCACTTGCACTATTACTTTCGTTTTCATATTTCAGCTCCTGGAGTAAAATAAGTCAAAGTAGTGTGTAAACATGTAAACAGTACTGATTACTATTTTTCGCAAAATAATTAACATGGAAAGATAAAATCTTCACATATCAGTAAATAATAACTAATATCATATTTTAAATTTAAAACTTAAAATCTTGTCGTTAATCTCTCACAAACAACTATTATTTGTGAATTCATATCATCTGTTCAATTACTGGTAGTTGTTGAAATTTCTCATAATTTACAAGTTTTACATGATATGAACTTTTCTACTTTATCTTCAATGGGAGGGTTTGTCAGAGCAAATAAGGTGAAAGTTCCAGCCATTGGTCCGCTTACATAACTACTTGCCATAGAGGGCGCACTATGTAAGCATCACTAGGATCTTTCAGGCTACATAATTATGTAATGTGGTAAAAACAAATAAACCCTTGTTTAGTTTTTGAAACACCAAAAATGACACATTGACAAATCACATACAAACTACACCAGAATAAATAAACCTCACAATTTGATGGCAAACAAACGCAAAGTAATCTTTCCAATACTTTCCCAAGAATCAACATAAAAGTCCATTCTTAGTAGCGCTCTAAATTTGGCCATCATCATGACAACCCTTTTTAGCAACCAGACATTGTCATGACAACCCGTTTTGCAATCAGACCATTGTCATGGCAACCATACTGTTTTGCAATCAAACCAGTGGTATGACAACTCTACAGTTTTGCAATCAGACAATTGTCATGACAACCGTGTTTTGCACTCATTGTTGTTAACTAAACATGGGCTCATGAATAATTTATATTACGTCTAGTTATGTCATCATTACTCCTGTCTATACACTACTGACAATAAATCATCTCATATTTGCATAATTTAGCTGAACTTGAAACTATCTTAGAGGTTAACTTTCAAATTTATAAAACTGTTACTCTAAATCAAACATAACACACAAAAATGAAATATCAGTAACAAATAAAATTGATGTTAGCAAAATTATGAATGTTTCTAAAATACTAACAGTTCTTATTGAGTTATCTGACTTTATTATGGAGGGGGGGGGGGGTGTAAGGGGACCTTTAATACAGTGCAACATCTAAACCAACAATATTCTGTGATAGGAATCAACATTGCACAAATCATTATAGAGGAACTGTCTGTAACTTTACTGTTCTTGGTGGTTACTTCTATTTCACAATTATTCATTTGTAACTATTCAAACATGTTGAACCATGGCTGCCCAACTGGTAAAACTCCCCCAAGGCCTTAGACTCAGTGGGTCAGTAGGTATGGGCAATTTTTATCTAATTATACTTTTGATCACAGAAACATTGTGAAAATGCTTAAGTGCCTGTTGAGAGTCCTATAGCAGAAATCAGCCAAGTGGAGGTCTAGGCTATCAGAAATAGGTCCTAAGTTCCAGGTAGTATCCCTTTAATGAATGGGCTTGCACACACAGCAAACTTATTTGTTGGTGTCTTATCAAATTATATAAATCTCCCAGTGCAGACATCATTTCACCAAAAATTTCAGCAAATGGAAAAACATTGATAACTTTTATACTCACACATCATTCTAAAATCAATTGTATGTTTCAGGACTTTTCTGTATTTAACATCTAAATAACAAGTTATGAAAAAATTTATAGCAAATTTGTAAAAAGTGGAAAATCGATGGGTTTTAGGAACTATGTACTATGGATTTTGATTCACACTCACATAGTATTTATATAATGTACATAGCACCATTATCAGACCCTATATATATATCTCAGATGGCAAAATAATGCCTTTAAAAAAATTTAACCCCTTCCCCACTTTTATTTCAAAACATTCCCTGTATAGTATTTGGAAAAGTTATCCTGTCAAATTAGGGAACAGAGATACTTGCTTATCTTAAACTGAGACGACTTTGTTGATTAATTAAAACGCTACCTTTTAATCTTAATTTTCCTGATGGCTGAACTTAAAGCTCCACTACCTGTAACGAGAGTGACATTTTTTTGCTCAGAAAACTAACAATATATTCACTGAAAATTGTTAATATACCAACAATTAGACATTGTACGTGTTAATTAGGGGTCAGTTGTAGCCAGTTGTAGTACAGGAAAAGATTGAAATCATGTTCCCATTGGAGACACTGATTTTAGGGTATGGAGCTAAAAATCAATTTGATTGGATATATTACACCATACTTTGTGTTACTGACACATAATTCAATACCGTTCATAGAGTACAATATTACAAATCATTAAACCTAATAAAACTGTTTCAAAAAATGTCCTAGTTGCAGCTAGTACAGCTATGTTTCTCTCCTGATAGCATGTTTACTGATATTTTGTTGCTGAATGGTTAAATGCTGTGTTTATATTCTATATGAATTCCTTGATACTGTAAATATAAGTTTCTACACTGTCTTTGTAACATATCATGTCATTATCATAAAACCTGAATGTTTGAGTGTCTAAAGCGAGGCACATGATGACAGCCCACAGAGGTACACCCCAAATGCCATGATGACAGCCCATAGTGGTACACCCCTAATGCTATGACGATAGCCCATAGTGGTACACTCCCAATGCTATTATGACAGCCCACAGAGGTACACCCCAATGCTATGATGACAGCCCATAGTGGTACACCCCATATGCCATGATGATAGCCCATAGTGGTACACCCCTAATGCTATGATGATAGCCCATAGTGGTACACCCCTAATGCCATGATGATAGCCCATAGTGGTACACCCCTAATGCCATGATGATAGCCCATAGTGGTACACCCCTAATGCCATGATGATAGCCCATAGTGGTACACCCCTAATGCCATGATGATAGCCCATAGTGGTACACCTCTAATGCTGCTAAAATCAGTGAAAATTTATGATTTACTTTCACAAATGTCTTTTAATCCTTGAGCACACATTTCCATTTGCAACTATGACAACCAACTGTAGTAGTCCACCCCTCATGCTGCTGACACGACATCAGTGACAATTTGAGATTTACTCACCAAAATTATTTTTTAACACAAGTAGAAATTTCCACTTGTAACTATGAACCCAGAGTCCCAGATATATGCACGCTGATTTTTTTTTTTTATATATATGGGGTTTGAATAGCACATGCATGGGTATTTGTTGTGATAAATAGTAATACCGATAGGGTATAATTTGAGAATGATTGCACAGATTATAATAATCACAATGTAGTAATATCAATAATGGTGCCATATTCTGCAATGTGTTAATGTTCCTAAAATTGTTATATCTACGTATTGTCTTATCATTAATTTAATTGGCAGTACCTAGAATTCATCGCCATAGTAATGGAAACCTGTGGCAATATAATATGCAATAATTTTGGTTAATACATTTCTGAGGCTCTATTTTGTGATAAATAATAATATTATATAAAACTGAATCATACAAGAATCATTAATGCTTGTAAATTACATCAAATAATTAAAAATGTCAAGTTTAGATAAATTGCATTGTTAGCGTTAGTCTGTAAGGTACATCATGTTAGGGCGCCCTCATACAACAGCTAACTCCTTTTCAAGACTGCTGACGGTGGAGTGACAACATATCGCACAGTCTAAATAACTGTTTGATATGAAAGTATACAGTATTGGACTCTTAGATAATTCATGGTGTTAAACTATAGCAATTACAGGACTCTAAACTTACTTAATTTTGAATATTCATAATATCAAGGGAACTATATTGTACAGGGTAATAAAATAACGTTCCTAATATCAAGGGTACATATCTTTTAACGTAATGCAACTGTTGACATTTAACATAAAATGCTACTGCAGGCTTAGGTACCAAGAACTATGGATGTATATAATTTGTAATGACTGTTTGTTTATCAAAACACTATCCTATTAATAGTGGGAAAACTTAACATCTAAAAAATACTTATCCCTAACTTGTTATTGATATTATTATAAAGTGTAGAAAAGTGATCATGTGTTAAATCTGAATTACAAAAGTTTTATAGGTGATGGTGGACTATTTTTATGTGAAATTATCATTATTAAAGAATTGCTTTCTTGTACTCCTGACGATGTTGTTGATTGTGATTGTAAGTTTGCTGCTAAATTTTAGAAATGGTGCCAACTGTGTTGACTGCGGTTGTTAAAACGTTGTTTCATTTTTAGAAATTTGCACCGTGTTCATTGCATTTGTTAGGTTGTTGCTACATTTTGAATTTGCACATTGTGTTGATTGCGATTTTTACAGCAGGTTGTTGTTACTATTCACTGACTCTGTTTGATACAACCAAAGAGTAACCAAACAGAAACCAATACGAAACTACACATGCTACACTTTAAGATAACAAGATTGAATGAATACAGTTTCTTGCTACATTTTGTTTCAATTAGATGAACTAAGGTGCCACCATTCAGACATCAAATGCAAAACATCAAAATATTGGCACCACATGTCTGTGTCTAGTCAGTAGTATGTTTAAAAGGTTTATTTCATATAGAAACAATGTATCAAGAAGTTGCAATCTTTCTTCTGATTGGTTTCTGAGTGACTGTATTAAACAGAGCCAGTAAACAGTAACCTGCAAGGCGCTGTAGGTTGAGGATTCATTGCAAAACATTGCACGTTGTAGTGACTGTGATTGTTAGTTTGTTGCCATATTTAAAAATGTTAGCTGGTGTTTGTGATAATATGTTGCTGTATGTTGAAATGTGTACACAATTGTTAGCTTGTGGCTACATTTAAAATATGCACATTATGGTGATTGCAATTGTCAATTTGTTGACAATTTTAGTAGCATAGTGTTGCACTGTCAATTGTATTAGTTTGTTGCTAGAATTTTAAATTTTGCACATTTACATAACTTTCACTGCTTGCAATTGTTACAAATACTTTATAAATGTTGTGCACTGTTTCAGCAGAGATACCGAATGTTCACCAAAAGACTGTGAGTACCATACACATTTTATGTTCCCTAAGAACACTTTAGATAAGTATTAAGAAATAGGCTTCCCACAGACCACTAATTACAAATATAAACAATACCACACTCCTGCCTACAAGCAGGCACTGTATGTGTACACACGTCACCAAGGGGAACCATGCAAGGAGACTCAAATTCTTGCTAGTTTCAATTTGTATGTGTCAAAATCTGAGCATGCAATGTGATGACATTAAATAGCTTGTTTGTTCCAAGGATGTAGTGTGTCTCTGTGAATCGGTTGGGGTCGGATCATATTATTTATATTTGTAATCAGTGGTTTGTGGGAAGCCTGTTTCTTATCTATCTGAATTGTTCTTAGGGAACATAAAATGTGTATGATACACAGTCTTTTCGTGACCCTTTGATATTTCTGCTGTATGTAGATTATAATTGTTACTTTGTGGAAATACAAATGTAATGTGTTGCGCATTTGTAATTTTGATTTCTATGGTAACTGTAACTTCTTGGTACTGACCCGAAGTTTGACCAGATTCAAACCACACACAAAATAAAGTTATTACCAATCATTCCAATCGTATTGATCATTCTGTGAATAGCACCAAGTTATACAGAGACTGTAAGGTGTCAATTATACGATCATTTGTGTATTGGTGATGTCACTGGTCATTTACGATAACAAGCCCTTTAATGCGTAGGTGTAAATTTTGCGTAGGTATTTCACATCAAGCAAATAAATTCCGAGCTAAAGAATGAAACAATATCAAATATATCTATTGATTGATTGATTTGAGGTTAGACATTGAGATGATTTAAGTTTAAAATTTGCATATTGGTCACATTTAAGTACCAAAAGTGGATGATGAAATGGTGGATACATAATTGCTTTAACAGTTACAGGGTACAAAACACCTGTAAGGTTCAGATAAGCATGATGAAATGTATGGTAAATATTAGTGCTGTAGGTGTAGTACAACAGAGTTTGTAAGAACTTCTCATCAGCTTAGTCAGCCACCTTTAAGGGTCCATTTCGGATGATGAACTGCATGGGTGCTATCCTTGCAGAGGGTGTCATAGTACGCTGTCGGCTGGAACTGCTAGCTGACTCGTGTTCTTCATAAAGACAGGATCAACTGCTGCAAGTTTGGCTGATAGGAAGGCATGCATACAGTAAAGAAGTTTGGTCAAATTGGGACATTCCAATTCCTGCAGAAGACACAACAATTCCATTAATATTGTTATTTCAATTGAAACAAAGTCACAATGAATCCAAATTGTAGATGATAAGTAGACTTCTAATATTTATGACTTTCACATCGCATTCTTTGTTTCATTTTGTTGTAGAATACTAGCGCTGTTGTGTGTTTATTTTGTTACTTTTGATCCGTTTATGTTGTTTTTTATGTGACAGCCAAAGATTGGATTCCTTCATGATTTGCAGTTTTACCAAACCCAGAAACTTTGTCAAGTACCTGTCTTCAAGAAACTCTCTGTCAAGTACCTGTCTCCAAGAAACTCCCTGTCAAGTACCTGTCTCCAAGATTTCTTTTATCACAATGCAATTACTTTATTTCAAGTCCACATGTCTCAAAGTTGGTACACTCTAGTCTTGTTTTTTTTTATCAATTGACTCAATAGAAAGTTGTTGTCTATAATTTGGTGCGTCCATGTATAGTTGGACTGATACCAACTGTTATTTTAAAACTCACTAAATTGTACAAAGTTACCTGTGTTTCAATCTGATTGGCTGATGAATTCTGGAAGTGAAGTTTAACCTTTGACCTTCCATCATCTGATGAGCCTTTCAGCTGAGAGAACCTGTATTTCCATAGTATTATTTGCTGAAAACAGATGAAGAAAATTAATATTATGAGAAGTGAAATTACAGTAAAAACAGAAACTATGCTGTAAATAATCAAGAAAATAACTACAGAAGTGAAATTACAGTAAAAAAATAAATTTTCTAAAGCAAAAGTTTTTACTTCATGGGTTTTATTAACAACTTTATGTAAATATCAAAATAATTATATAAATATTAAAACTTTTATTTCAAATTTCCAATTAAATAGATATAGTTATAACTTACCTTGTTCTGTGCATCAAAAAGAGTAAAGCCGTTACTAAAATCTAATGTCAAACCTACAACTTTACCTCTCCATGTACATCCATATGTTTTGCTCTGTAACATTAAATCAAAACAAAATGGTTATTTTTATTGTGTTTTTTTTTGAAAAAGCAGACTGATGTCATGTAATTTTGTACCTGGAGTTTTTTAAGTTATTTTATTTTTATTCTTTATTTATTTATTTATTTATTTATTTATTTATTTATTCAGATTTTAAATGTATGATCGATCACATAGTCCACTGAGAAATGGAGTTTTCATACAGTCAACATGAAATGGAGACATTTTCATAAACATAAGGTTCTGGAGTCATTCCATGAATTTACATCACTTACATTACAATCAATGTATTATGCAATTTCTTGACAAATAATAAGTTGAAACTTGTTTCTCATTCATTGTTCAATGGAAGGCCTTGTCATGGATATCTTTTGTCTCAACGGCAGCATAAGTAGCTTCCTGTAGTGCAGTCTTTAAAAGTATACCCCTAATTTTGCCATGGCTGTGTAGGTGTAACCTAGCTATGTAACCTACCCCTAATTTTGCAATGGCTGTGTAGGTGTAACCTAGCTATGTAACATACCCCTAATTTTGCAACGGCTGTGTAGGTGTAACCTAGCTATGTACCCTACCCCTAATTTTGCAACGGCTGTGTAGGTGTAACCTAGCTATGTACCCTACCCCTAATTTTGCAACGGCTGTGTAGGTGTAACCTAGCTATGTAACCTACCCCTAATTTTACCATGGCTGTGTAGGTGTAATCTAGCTATATAACCTACCCCTAATTTTGCCATGGCTGTGTAGGTGTAACCTAGCTATGTAACCTACCCCTAATTTTGCAACGGCTGTGTAGGTGTAACCTAGCTATGTAACCTACCCCTAATTTTGCCATGGCTGTGTAGGTGTAATCTAGCTATGTAATCTACCCCTAATTTTGCCATGGCTGTGTAGGTATAACCTAGCTATGTAACCTACCCCTAATTTTGCAATGGCTGTGTAGGGGTAATCTAGCTATGTAACCTACCCCTAATTTTGCAACGGCTGTGTAGGTGTAATCTAGCTATATAACCTACCCCTAATTTTGCAACGGCTGTGTAGGTGTAACCTAGCTATGTAACCTACCCCTAATTTTGCAACGGCTGTGTAGGTGTAATCTAGCTATGTACCCTATCCCTAATTTTACCATGGCTGTGTAGGTGTAACCTAGCTATGTAACCTACCCCTAATTTTGCAATGCCTGTGTAGGTGTAACCTAGCTATGTAACCTACCCCTAATTTTGCAACGGCTGTGTAGGTGTAATCTAGCTATGTAACCTACCCCTAATTTTGCAACGGCTGTGTAGGTGTATTCTAGCTATGTAACCTACCCCTAATTTTGCAACGGCTGTGTAGGTGTATTCTAGCTATGTAACCTACCCCTAATTTTGCAACGGCTGTGTAGGTGTAACCTATAGCTATGTAACCTACTGCTAATTTTACCATGGCTATGTAGGTGTAACCTAGCTATGTAACCTACCCCTAATTTTGCAACGGCTGTGTAGGTGTAACCTAGCTATGTAACCTACCCCTAATTTTGCAACGGCTGTGTAGGTGTAACCTATAGCTATGTAACCTACTGCTAATTTTACCATGGCTATGTAGGTGTAACCTAGCTATGTAACCTACCCCTAATTTTGCAACGGCTGTGTAGGTGTAACCTAGCTATGTAACCTACCCCTAATTTTGCAACGGCTGTGTAGGTGTAACCTAGCTATGTAACCTACCCCTAATTTTGCAACGGCTGTGTAGGTGTAACCTAGCTATGTAACCTACCCCTAATTTTGCAACGGCTGTGTAGGTAGCTTTCTGTAATGCATTAAACCAGACATGCATCTCTCCTTTACTTTCAGTACTGAGGTAATGGTTCTCTCCTGAGCCAAACTGTAGTGAAAAAGAATTGGGTCTTTCATCTACTAGTTCAGAATCCTGTAAGAAAAAAGACAAAAAAACCCAGAAGTTGTCAAATCTAGAGTACAGCATAGTAAATATTATGGCAATACTAAATGATGTCTAAGTGACAAATTTCAATGATAACAGGTTGTGTATTTACTATTATTATTATTATTATTAGACTTTATTTAATCTCGATAGACTGTTGAGCCAGTGGCTCTTCTCACACAGTGTCGAGAAAAACATTAAAATATATATATACTGAGATGTTGATAAGTTGATAAAATTTATTTCTAATGTGATATACAGTGCTGGGTTTCTGGTAGTATTTGAATGTGTTTACCATCATGTTTTTATATTATATTGATCATAGTGGTGTAACTGCTACAATGTTCATCATGTTTTACATCACATATAAACACGTTGATGTCGCACTTGTGAACGTTTGTTTAGGGGGAGGGAGATTTGTCCTAAACAAACTAAGTTTGTTTATTGAGCTTGTGCAACATTGTGCAATTGACCCTAAGGGTATTTTCTCAAGTAGCAGTTGTATTATCTGCAGACATATTGTCATGACTGAATCAAAAGTGCAACAGAAAACACCACAAGAACAAGAGCCCATACCGAGTACCCATACATGGAGTTCTGTTATTATAACATATGTAAATGAACATGAGCTTGTTTGTAGGTGTTGACAACAGAGACAACTCCAATATAGTCATTACTGATTGCAGCATTTTGAAATGTTTGACCTGAAGTGAAAATCAATGAAGCGAGATACTTTCTGTTAGATAATGCTCTGATTTGTGAGGTGTTATAAGTTTGGATATAATAATCTAAGGGCATGGATGCTTACCAAAGGTAGAATTTATCAATTGTGGCTCCTGCAGAGCTTACATGGGAAAGGAAATAATGCAACAGTTACTGCCAACATCAAAGCACTGACGAAGGGAACCTGTCACAAACTGGGAAAGTAAATTACTGAACTGGATTAAAAACACTTGGCACAGCATGTTGGAAGTACAGAGACTCTGCTGTTCCAAAATGTTGTGCCAAGTGTTATTTTAATAATCCAATTCGTTTGACATATTTACTTTCCCTGTTTGTAACATGTTCCGTCGTCTGTCAATGCTTCAATGTCAGCAGTTGTAAATGTGCCCTGGGGTAAAGCCAGCAAACAGAATGTTTGACAAAGCCTGAACATTTGAACAAGTGACATATGTTACTCAAAACTTGGTTGTTGTAACAAACTATCTATTACTAAAGCTTTCTTGTAGTCAGTTATTCTTGCCAAAAAATATCATTTTTACTTTTTCACTTGTTCAAAAGTTCTTCTACATACCTTAAAAATTCTGCAAAGAACTTCACATAACTTGTAACTTCTTTCACATCTCACCCAATCTCTTGTGTTGACCTAATAAGTAAACATGATCACAATTTATACCAAAGTGAGACATATTTTAAGTTTCAAATTTCTATTTATACTATATTTTCAATCGTGTAATGTCTTCATACACAACACAGTTCATCACTGGACTACATCGTTAACAGTCAATGTTTTCAGAGAGTCAGTCCAAAAGAAGTCAGTGCTAGACACTTTTGACATGTTACTATTCTGGCAATCGTAGTCTGGATGTCAACGTGTTAGCGATATCATCTGTAACAAGAGAGATCTTAAGATTCGATGAAGGTCGGCACTAGACTAGGCAATCAAGGTCTCAGTTTACAAAGATAGACACAAACTAAAAACAATTTTGTTTAAATGTACATGGTACATTACATATGTGTTTGATTGCCTCTGTTGTGCAATCTAATCACCCTGTAATCAAGCAAGTGTGAACATTGGACATCCCAATGTATGTACGTACATTGTATAGTGTATGTACGTATAGTGTACAATGTACACTGCAAGATCATCAGAACTAAACAAGCGACCTATCGGTCAGAATAGCTCCGCTGTTTTTTTTTTTAATTTAATTTTTTATTTTGGTGACATGTAGAAGTGGTTCAGGTCTTCAGCTCTTCACTATGCAGTTTTGTTTTAGCGATGCAATAAATTGGTTAGTGGTTTCATATGATGTCTCACTACAAAACACATTTTACACAGAAGTTGGTAATGTATTGTACTTTTATACCATAGTCACCATTTTATGACAAAAATCTACTGTTATGAAAAATTGCACAAAATCTCAGAAAAAAATGACTGGGAAATGCACACAAGAAAAAGAAAAAAAGAGGATTTTGAGGTTGGCTATAAATAATTCCAGTGTCTTACAGCTGTAACCCTGGAAAATTTTAATGATGAATGAAATAAACTAGGGATCTAAAATAATTTTGAGGCAATTTAAATTTCAATTTTCTAACAAATTTACAAAGTCAACAACATTCAACTTGTACTAGTTGTGGTAGATATATATAGGGTAGAAATGTATTAATCGCCATCTTAGTTTCCGTACGGCGACAATCTCAAGTACCCGGAAGAGAGTCATTCTCAGCCATACGTTACAGTGGTAACACTCGTTCATGTTCGGTTACCTTTCACAAAGAAAACACAACGAAATGGTTGAAATGATCTTTTTTTTTATTTCTTTTCATCACAATAACAAAATCTGCGTGATCAAAAGTGTTGTAAACTAAACCAGAAAGAATTATCGGACTGGCTAAACTTCCCGATGAACTGGAGTAAGGTCCTACTACTTCCAAGTAAGCCTCGATAGTACTATAGTACGTGAGAAAATCGTCTCAAACTAGCGATACAACTTTCAAAATATAACTTGACATGTCTTCATTTGTTAGAGTTATACAATTCAAGACGGGTTTTCACTCGAAAACAACAATTCTGTGAATAATGACACTCTGAACGCAGCGATTTCTCGGACGATGTTACCACTGTAACGTATGGCTGACAACGACTTGCTTCCGGGTTAGTCCCTCGTGCATACGGGTGGATTGTCGGCGATTAATACATACATCGTCTGATATTTTAATTCACAGTGTTTCTTGTGACCGGCGCCTGTCAGCAGACTCTGCCATTTTTTTCATCATTCCATTGTATTTAAACCTTGTACTTGACATTTCGCAATATTTATAATTCTCAACAAAATACCTCAACATGCCTCACTTCGCTCGTACTCAAAGCAGCCCCGCGCAGTATGATCACTGACACTGATGACATGATGAGAGAGAACCTTTTCGGATTTACATGTAAAACGGGGAAAGATACGCAAAACATAATGCAAAGTCTGAAGCCAAATTAAAGTTGTAATTATTTTAATTATTTTTACTTGCCAAATATTTGCATTTTGGAAAGGCAAGACACGTTCATGTCGTTTAACTTTACATGTGAACTGTCGGCCATAACTTCAACCGCATGCCTGGCATGCCCTTCCTTACGCAAGTTGTCTGAATTCTGGTTCACTGTCATTCCAAATTGCACGACAATATAGAATTAACCACAAGTTACATGTTATCTGAAAACATCACACTTTTATAGTGGGTCTGAAGTGTGATTTTAGTGAGTACCAAGAACGTCCTGTGTTGATACTCAAGATACTTGCTGTGGAAAATCGCTCGGTCAAATGAGGTCACCTACAGCTTCTGGTCGAATCAGGATAGAGTATGCAAATGAGGATGTTGCGGACTGGCTGATTATGTAGAAGGGTGCAGAATTGGATTTGAAGTTTACAACCCTGTTTCGAACAAACGCTTGTCATTTGGGCGCCCAATGCGTAGAATTATGACTATAGCACATATTACATTGCTTGTTTGAGTCAATAGTGTCTTTTGAAAAGTGGCAGTTTACTTAAAGTCTCGTCGACTGATTTCCAATATGGCGTCGGTCATTATGCTCATTAACATATTCATTTTTTTTTCAAATTACAAAAAAAAAATCATAAAAAATAAAAATGAGGATGTGCTGACTTGAAATTAACAAATCTGAGTAAGCTACCCCCTGCGCATCAACACGCCAGATATCAAAGCAATCTAATAAGAGGTTTTCAAGGAGTTGATGAAAATGACATTTTATGAAAAAAAATCATAAAAAATTGAAAATGGCACAGATCAACTTGGCATGAACAAATCTGAATAGCCTCCCCCCAGGGAACATGCACACCAAATATCGAAGAATTCCGACTGTCACTTCCGGAGTAGATAGTAAAAATATAAAAGTTTGACGGACACCTATGATTCACTCTACTCTCTATACCTCAATACCCACCTATACCTAAAGCTACGCTTTCAGCTTTCGCTGACAGCGGAGCTAAAAAAGTGTGACTACCTTCTGATTATAAATTCCAATCAAAACATGAATACTTACCGGTGGAGAATCAAAAATCATGATTTCCGGTCCTCTTATTGCTAAAAACTTTGATTTCCAATGTTGCCATGATCTACTGGCCTGTACTCTCTCACTGACCCATCCCATATGGACAACCTGTACACACAAATATTAATAACAAATCAAAGTTCTTAAATCAGTTTACCGAATAAAAAGCATGATTGAGTGATGTATTAAAATAACATGGATACTTTCAGTGTGTTCAGTGTGCAACTGTGTAGAAAATGATGTCACACTATATGCAAATGATCATGTGACACACACATGATTGGCTATTGAAAATGATCATGTAACACACACGTGACTGGCTATTGAAAATGATCATGTGACACACGTGACTGATCGTTTGAAAATGATCATGTGACATACAAAATGTACTAATTTGAAAATGAACATGTGACTAATGATTTGAAAATGATCATCTGACACATGATTCGACAGATGACTTGTAATGATCGATGGCGTGTTTTATGGAAACCAAACTAGACACTTTACAGATATACAAATAAGACAGGAAGCAGACTGTAAGAAATGTTGTGTAATACTGCCCTCAACAGCCATCTTGTGAGAGGAGTAGATTAATGTGTGAGGGTGCTCTAACAGACTAGAAACATGAGAAAGGAAGAGTGCGCTTGATGAAATTCATAGCATAACTATAAAGTTAGCATTACCTGATTCTACAGAGATTTGAGGAGACAAACAGTGAGTGGTGATTCCAAGTTGAGGAGGGAAGGGAGGAATAGATTATGTGCACATGTAAGGAGAAATAGTATTGGTTGACACTAGGGAAGATCAGGAAATGTTAACTATCATGCAATCTGATTGGATGAAAAAGTTCTGACAAAGATGGGATGTCATGATGGACCAATCAGAAGATCTATTAAATAAAACAACTTTTAATCTGTAATCTGATTGGATGAAAAGTTATGACGAACATATGATAAGTAAGTCACAATGAACCAATCAGAAGATGTGTTAAAAGATTACTTTCATTCTCCTCAATACCATGCCTTTTTTTGACAACTATTCTGTACAAATTTGTTTTGTGTTGTAATTTTCTGGCACAAATTCTGTTTAAGTTCAATTTGATGTCCAGATACAATGTTTTATTGTAATTTCAGAATTTTATTGTAAAAGCAACCAAAAGAAGTAAATCCCCCCCCCCCCCCCCCCCAAAAAAAAAAAAAAAAAAAAAAAAAAAAAAAAAAAAAAAAAATTCATAACAGTCAATCGGTTCATTGTTTGTCAGGTTCTGAGGTGACATTATCTGTAAACTTCTGGTACTTCCAGTCAATGTTCTTGATGTTTCAATTGTGTTTATATACAACATGTATTATGATTGGATGTAACTGTTTGCAAGAGGTTAATACTATCATTAGCAGCCAATCAAAAGTTTGTTGTTAAGGTGGGTCATGCATCTTAAAGGGGAAAGCAATTGACTACAGTGAAGTCTGGATTCTTGAGAGACATTTTATGATTGTACATCACAAACATTATACGTAATTACCAACCAATGTGTTCCTCATTGATTGTTCAGTGTGGGTCCTTGCCATGGACAAACATTGTATCATGGGTGTAGCAGACATGCATATTTTAATAACAGAACATGAATATTCATGACTCCTAAGTGATTTTTACTTTCAAATAAAACAACTATGAATGACATTTTAGAATTCACTTTGAGATTATTTTTGAAAAAGAAATGTTCTCTATTAAAATGAACCATCTTTAAGCCTTGTTGATTTAAACTAAGTATGTATTTATTCATCAATAATGTTATTAATGGCAAACACTGGTCATATCTACTCACCTGGTCTGTGTGTGGTAGTAAATTATTTGTTATTTTCATCTGGAACAAAAAATTTGAAAGAATAACTTTAAGAGTGATAGAATATCAAAAATGATCTGGAATTGTTTTAGCAATCAGAGAAGGTTGAATTGCCAAAGAATTTGTCATATGAAAGCTTGTTCCTGAAAAAAATAAAAGATATTCTTGACTTCACCATCTTGTTTTCAAGGAAGTCAGCAATCTTGTATTTTCTCCATATAGTTAAGTAAACACAGTATTTAGTGGCCATTTTGGATTCTAAAATGACATTTTGACATATGTTTAAAATTTGCATGGTGACCTGATTTTTTGTCAGTTTTTAATAAAGCCTAACAAAATAAAATTATGTGATTCCGATTACGCTCAATTTTAGAATAGGTAGGATTGGTAGATTGTTTTATTTTATTTTATAATAATTGTATTATGTTTTTTATTGTGTGAGTATCTAGTTCAGGTACTTATGTTTTCCATTGTTTACCATACGTTCTCTGTGTTATTGGTTTCTTATCATCAGATGTACAGCCATTACAGATTGGAAGAACAGTTTTATATAGTCTTTTTTCTTGAACAAAGTAACAGCAAAAATTCAAAACTTTCTTTCTGTGGTGAAAATGATAGATTGGTTACAACTTACTGATTGTGCATTTAGAGTTGCTATGTTGGCAGCAATAGCTTTGATCCAATCCACCAACTCTGATGATTCATTGCAGTGTATAACACCTGATGATGTACCATCTACTGCACACACCTCGTACGCTAAATTTCTGTCAATCCAAAACAAACTTACACAAATTATTACATGTTATAGTCTACTTACTACTGTGGAAAGACAGTTTTCAGCTCACTATTAGACAGACGAAAACTTAAGTTATTTGTTGTTCAATGTCACTGTGGTAGATTACACATGTGGGTGATACATTAACTGCCTGGCTATGAGGATAATGGCTTGCCTCTAGTCTCCATGGCAGGGTGGATGGTCAACGGAACCTGATAAGCACTCTCTCCATCTAGCCTGTCACCTTGGTACTTCAAACTCAGTAACTTTCATGTGCCTTTTATCACTCCCCACAACATTACCTTTTAGTTTCTAATTTATCTGTCTACATTCCTTACCTTGGTTTATCACTGCCAGGCATATATCTAGTAATTCTAGCCATCAACAATGGAACCATTAAAACATCTGTCCATCTCTTCTCTAGTTTCTGTGCAACTACCGGATCTTCAACTATCAAAGCTTCAGCACCATTGGGTACCTACAAAAGAGCGCCCCCAATTTCATAACTTAAAACTGCCTTTGTTTTTAGAAGTACAGGTAGCTGCACAGCAAGTTTGATGTATTGAGGAAATACCATTTGTTGTGAATGTTACTGTGTTTGACATGAAGTTAACATCAATTTTTTCAACAAAGCTGTTGAATATCATTTGGTACCATTGGAAACCTGCAAAAGACTGCCCCCAACATCATTTACTTGAAACTTCTATTTGTTTTATATAAGTACAGTTAACTGCATAGCAGGCTTAGAAGTTTTGAGGAAATACCATTGGTATTACTGTGTTTGACAAACAATTGGTTCACACATTTTCAACAAAGCTGTCGGATATTATTTGGTACCATTGGGGATATACAAAGAGTGCAAGCAATGTCAGTACTCCAAACTGCTATTGTTTTTATAAGTATATTTACACACAGGAAGTTTAGAATTTTTAGCAAACACTGTCGTTAATGAGGATTTCTGTGCTTGATGAGCAATTGTCTCATTATGACATACATATTCAACAAAGCTGTTGAATACTACACACAAAAACACACACACACACACACACACACACCGCCGCCGCCGCCGCCACCAACACCACCACCACCACCACCACCACCACAAGCTATATAGACACTGTACCAAGGCATGCACATGATGGTTAGTCTGTATAGTGAGCCATATTCAGGCACCCTCACACAGGCACTCCAACATGGCTCACTATATGGATGAACCATGTGCATTTACTTGCATTTACCACATTAAATTCAATATTCAGCATTGAATTATGGGATATGACATACATGTACATGTATTTACAACACACCACAACTCTTATCATACATAGATAGATTCATGGTCTAAGGTTATATTACTACTTTTAACATATTGGGTCAAAGCTTACCTCACTATTCTCCGTGTCTGGTCCATTCATTTGTACAATCTCTATACTGTCATTATCATAACTGACTCCTGGAGGCCTTTTTACTGTTCGGCAAAAAAAGAAAGAAAGAGGTGAAAAATAGGTCCACATAGTTGAACACAGTGCACGCATGAAGCAGAGAAACCATTGGGGCTTGATGTGTGCTGTCATCTTCAGTTTATAAACATTCAAAAGTTATTTCAACATCTTTTTATCTCTGATTATTCTCACCAGAGACAGCCAGTCTCTCTAAGGTATATTTTGAAAAGACAGAATACTGCCATCAACCAATCACAAACAAACAACTGGCAGAAGTGAGAAAATACTTAATTTCAAATAAAAACATTCCAGACAGTAAGAATGTCGAAATTTGAAGATAGCAAGTATTTTAAGTGTGGGTGTGGATTGATATGAATGTTAAAATAAAACCCATTAAATTGTTTATAGAGAATGAAATGAACAAGAGATCTGAACGTATATAACTCTAACAACCAATCAATATCTACATGTATATGGTAAGTATGGTAAGTTTGTCAGCAGATATACTTTAAAAGAATTCTTTACCTACCCTATGTTAATACTGTACAATATCTTACCCACAATTCTCTCTGACTGAGGTTCCTTATTTCATAACGTCTTCAATAACCCATATTTGTCAACATTTTAAGCATAGTAATTACGTTTAATTAATATGTAACAAAAGTACGCTTAGGAATCAAAAATAAAGTTCTAAATTTTGTACAAAAATGTACTAGCAACCAAATTAAACATGCACACTTTAAAATAAAACATTTTTCACTGTCAAAGTATCACTGACTTGGGTAGACAGTGTATGATGAGATTTAATATGTAAATTTCTTTTGTTATACCTATTCAAATAAATCTACATCTTTGGCAGAGTCATAACAGGTACATATATTTTCCTTAGTTTCGTTGCAAATATTGTGCATGTCTTTCAAGAAAATCTACTGACAAATTTCTAATATTGGTACTCCTTCTACAATAAATCATTGCTACCAGAACCAATGAAAACTCACCAGTGGCAATTCTATGCTTTGCAAATGGCAAAAATGTTTATACAAAACCCTGAACACAGGTGAGATTTGTTTGACTTCAAGGCAATGACGTCCAACAGTAGAAATCAGAGAGAGTTGTGGGTAAAATATTGTACAGTGATATTCATGTTATACATCTCATGGTACAACAATACAAAATGTAGTCAGAAGTAAAATATTATTAACAAGTCATTGAAAATGACATAGTCCCCGCTATGATTGGGCTTTAAGGAACTGGCAGTTTATGTTGTCATTTTCAAACCTGGTTAATGTTGTTTGGCCTCATATGGTTGTTTTTGATATCACTACTCTGATCACGCAACAACACTTGTGAACCTAAATCAAACACTTAGATATGTTGTGTCTGCTCGTTGGACATGGAACATGACTACTCATGTTGTGTCTCCTCGTTGGACATGGGACATGACTACTTTTCAAGATGACGTCATAGAATAAACCATTCAACAATAAAGGATGGGTCAGGTATGGGGGGGGGGGAGACCTGTTCAAGCATGTCTGAGTTATGGCTTTGGACATGAAAACTTCGCCAACAAAATCACTGCCAGGCAGCCATATCAGATTGTATCACGATGAAAATGGATATGCATATGTATGTCACAGAACACTGTGCTAATACCAACTTTGAATGAGATCTGTTCAAGCATGTCTAAGTTATGGCTTTGGGCATGGAAAATTCGCAAACAAAATGGCTGCCAGGCAGCCATATTGGATCATATCACAACAACAATGAATATGCACATGTATGTCATAGAACGCTGTCCTAATACCAACTTTGAATGAGATCTGTTCAAGCATGTCTGAGTTATGGCTTTGGACATGGAAAATTCGCAAACAAAATGGCTGCTATGCGGCCATATTGGATCGTATCATGAAACAAATTGACATGCATATGTATGCCATTGTACATGTATGTAGCCCCTGTACCAAGTTTGAAAAAAATTGGTCCAGGCATCTCCAAGAAGCGGCTCTGGACAGATGGACAGACGGACGGACTAATTATGTACCACTGATTATCTGCTATAGTACTTACCATTTTGTCTGAGATATGGTGTTGCTGCTTTAAAATGTCGTACAATTAATGTCACTTCTGGACCAGCATTCTTCAATGCTGCAACCTACAACAATATAAACCAATAAAGTTGATTGGTCAGTCTCAATAGACCAATGAAACATGGTATTGGAAGTATGCTCTCTCTCATTAGTAATCAGATTTTTCAGATTTTCAAAAAATGTTCCAATGATATGTGGTCATTGTCTGTTTTCAGATACACAAGACTGCCTCATTCTTCATCTGCTACTTTCTGATATTTTTGTCTGGAAGAAAATGGCCACTAGAGGGCACTACAACAATAAGCACCCTTCTCTCAGACGGTCACGTTTATGACACAACAAAGGAACTTCGATACAGCACAAGTATTTGTAGTAACTAAAATACTAAAACAGGAAACTGTAAACATTTCTTTTAATTTGGCAGGTAATCATACACTGTATTTTGAGGTTGGTAGTGTTGTTGTTGTAAAACTTGTAGAAATGCTTCCCCTACACGACCTTTGAACTTTAAAATTGCTGTAACTGGGGTATTATATGTTTGATTGGACTACCAATAATATATTCACTGAATATTGGTAAAAATCCAATAATTAGACATTGTACATGTCATGTAGAGATTGATTTTATCCACTAGTAATGTAGTAACAGGTTGAAATCATGATTGCATTGGGCAACTAATTTTTGGGTGCGAACTGAAAAATCAATTTGACATATTGTACCATATCATGTAATACTATACAATTACACAAAATACATTTATCCCCTGGTTTATTCAATACTATGCAGTTACACAAATACATTGGAGTAGTCGTTAATTTTATGAGACACTGAAGTGGTTCCGTGAATTTAATCGTGTTACTTACAGCGTCATCGTGCGTAGCTTCTTCAATGTTAACACCATTTACCTGTGAAATTGCCAATGGATAAATCAGGTTATATGTATGCACTTAGAGTCACTTCAACTGCCTTCAGTTTTCAATTCATTCAATGAGAGTCATTTTATTGGTGTGATAATAATCTCTTGCAGCATTGGTGACACTAAATACATACAGTAGAGGGTCTATTTAGATGTCATATTGTTTTTACTGACAGGACAAATAAATTGTTTACTTCATTGTGACCCCTTGGTGAGTGACAACACTGAAATGGGTTTCATCAGTTATCAAGGGTCTCTTGTACTTTGGTTGTCATGGAAACCAGTTCTAATTGATTATTATGTCTATATGTTTAGTCTGTGGTATCTTCTATATGTAGTAGTGTACACATCCATCTGGTCAAAATTTTATGTACAAATACTGCTTTATTACCTTCATATACATGCACTGTCTTTTTTATGTTGTTGTTCAGTGAGTGACAGCCTATGTAATACTTCTATCACTAATATAACAATAACATCAGGCAAACACAACGACAGTATACAAATGGAGGGAAATAAAGCAATGAAGCTGTATTCGTACATTAATTTGACCAGATACTAACACACACACACACACACACACACACACACACAGACAGACAGACAGACAGACAGAGACAGACAGACAGACAGAGACAGACACAGACAGACAGACAGACAGACAGACAGACAGACATAAATACACTCATACACAGACACAAACACAGACAGACACAGATGCACACATATATACCCGCACAAAGTATTACACATATAGCATACACATATGCACAAATATGTAATATATACACACATACATATGCACACACACATGCAAATAGTCACACACACACACACACAAACACACAAACACACACACACACACACACACACACACATACATACATACATACATACATACAGACACAGACACACACATAGAATCTTTACTCACTTTTAAAATTGCATCTCCAACAAAGATTTGTCCTGTTTGATCAGCTGTAGTTTGACAAGAAAAATTATTCCATATCAAGAAAACTTTTTTGAAAAGAATGATCATTTGCATATAGTCTATTTTCCAGTTCCAAGATGCACTGCGTGAGAGGACGTCGCTTACGTTGTTACATTAAGTCTCATTTTGTCTTTATTACATTTGAAATATAACATTCATCAGGAAATGATGGATGGACAGGTTGACCTCGCTGATTATGGGTGATTTTATCAAACAAAGACTAACCGCCATAAATGACAGAGAGTGATTTTACAGGTGAACCCCGGGTAAGGTCAGGTGACAACCATCCCCCTGAGTAGCACGTGCAAACCCCTCAGTGCGAACACAATACATAGCATATGGAGAGACACGCAATAGATCTTAGAACTGGCAAAAGGTCTATTCTACAACACTTGAGATCACATCTGTGTAAAAAACACTATAATTATTCATTGACAAGTTGTAGTTATTGGATAAGATTAAATTAATTAACACAATTAATGAAAATATACAAAGTTTAGTACATCAACCATTGTAAAAATTAATATGGAATTTGTTATTCTGATAAGAATCGTTGACCAGGACTCATTCAAAGCTTGATACTATACAGTTGAACTGTTGCTGTGTTACAAAGTTTGTCATTCATGTGATGTATCAAGCCAATCAATATATCTATGTGATCCATAAAAAGATCAGTGAAAGTAAACCCAGTGAGTTCAACTCAGTTTTAGCTGGATCAAGGAATTAGACGTAAAGGTACTTAAAACAGACAACATACATTGACTCAAAGCATAACAATCAATTATATTTATATTTACATAATCTAACACCTAGCCTAGATCTACCCGTAGTATCAAATCATATCTTCACTCCCTCTAGCTCAGTGAGAAATCATGAACCAAAAGTTGTTCATGCAAATAAGAATAGCATTCTGATCTGACAAATATACCATATTTGGACATTATTTGACTGCCCCCAATAGACACTAACTTATCATTGAGTAGAATTCTGAGATGATTAATGACTATGTGAGTGGCTTTGGTTGAATCTGAAATTTCATCTTAGGACCTCATTGAGCTAGATGGAAAGATCAAGAGATCTTGAGAATTGATGCCATGGATAGCATTTAGACTATCTCATACCTGCTTGGTCTTTGAAAATTCTGGAAACTAAAATAGGAATACTATGTTCAGCTCCACCCTGAAATAGAAGCAAAAAAGTAATTACAAAGTGTATGCACCACTTTTATGCAATACAAAGTACATTAGCCCAGAAGTTGCTATGGCTTAAAACTGTACTATAGCTGCAAGTGACACATTTCTTGAAAATGTTTCGTTAAATATCATGACTTTAATACTTGTAACATCGTACACCCTGAACAGTATTGAATCACATGTGTAATCACGTACTTGTGTAACAGTGCAAATAGTATATATTAACAATTTTCAGTGAATATATTGTTAGTTGTCTGACTGAAAACACAATACTTCAGTTACAGCTAGTGCAGCTTTAAAATTAAAAAAAAAAATCAACTAAAACTGATTTATGGTCTAATTTACATATCATTTACATTTTAACTGTACAAATTATATTAAAAACATTTCACAATCAAATTTCTCTGAAAATAGATTTTTATTGTTGAAAAATATCACAAGTCTTGCAAAATCACAGATTGAATTATAATTAATGTATATGCACAATATTTGTATATTGTATTATTATTAATGATGTGTTTATTCAACTTTTACACTCATGTCTGGTTGACCTCCATGTCTGGTTGACCTCCAGGGCTTTCACTAATCTATTAGTATTGAGACTATATGAAGTACTTTTCTGCAGTTACACTTTCAACAATCTGGTAAAAACCAATTTACTCATTGGAATGTTGTCAGGTTTGAAGTAGGGCACTGTATGAACTTGAGATCTAGCACACTGCATTCCATTAGTAGTTGTGTACACAAACACAATTTACCAATTTGCCTGGAATAAGTGGTAAACCAGACTGTATTATTTCCTGTTAGTGTAATCACAGTGTATTCACCTAATGTAGAACAGGACAAGCTAGAATCTATTAAACTAACTAGTAGTAGCAGAGAATTTCATTTGCTATAACAGGACAGTATGGAATCCATGCTAACTACAGGACATTTCATTTCCTATACTGTAGAACAGGACAGTATTGAATCCATGCTAACTACAGGACATTTCATTTCCTATACTGTAGAACAGGACAGTATGGAATCCATGCTAACTACAGGACATTTCATTTCCTATACTGTAGAACAGGACAGTATGGAATCCATGCTAACTACAGGACATTTCATTTCATATACTGTACAACAGGACAGTATGGAATCCATGCTAACTACAGGACATTTCATTTCATATACTGTACAACAGGACAGTATGGAATCCATGCTAACTACAGGACATTTCATTTCATATACTGTACAACAGGACAGTATAGAATCTATGCTAACTACAGGACATTTCATTTCATACACTGTACAACAGGACAGTATGGAATCCATGCTAACTACAGGACATTTCATTTCCTACACTGTAGAACAGGACAGTATGGAATCCATGCTAACTACAGGACATTTCATTTCCTACACTGTAGAACAGGACAGTATGGAATCCATGCTAACTACAGGACATTTCATTTCCTACACTGTACAACAGGACAGTATGGAATCCATGCTAACTACAGGACATTTCATTTCCTATACTGTAGAACAGGACAGTATGGAATCCATGCTAACTACAGGACATTTCATTCCCTACACTGTACAACAGGACAGTATGGAATCAATGCTAACTACAGGACATTTCATTTCCTATACTGTACAACAGGACAGTATGGAATCCATGCTAACTACAGGACATTTCATTTCCTATACTGTATAACAGGACAGTATGGAATCCATGCTAACTACAGGACATTTCATTTCCTACACTGTACAACAGGACAGTATGGAATCCATGCTAACTACAGGACATTTCATTTCCTACACTGTACAACAGGACAGTATGGAATCCATGCTAACTACAGGACATTTCATTTCCTACACTGTACAACAGGACAGTATGGAATCCATGCTAACTACAGGACATTTCATTTCCTACACTGTACAACAGGACAGTATGGAATCCATGCTAACTACAGGACATTTCATTTCCTACACTGTACAACAGGACAGTATGGAATCCATGCTAACTACAGGACATTTCATTTCCTACACTGTACAACAGGACAGTATGGAATCCATGCTAACTACAGGACATTTCATTTCCTACACTGTACAACAGGACAGTATGGAATCCATGCTAACTACAGGACATTTCATTTCCTATACTGTACAACAGGACAGTATGGAATCCATGCTAACTACAGGACATTTCATTTCCTACACTGTACAACAGGACAGTATGGAATCCATGCTAACTACAGGACATTTCATTTCCTACACTGTACAACAGGACAGTATGGAATCCATGCTAACTACAGGACATTTCATTTCCTACACTGTACAACAGGACAGTATGGAATCCATGCTAACTACAGGACATTTCATTTCCTACACTGTAGAACAGGACAGTATGGAATCCATGCTAACTACAGGACATTTCATTTCCTACACTGTAGAACAGGACAGTATGGAATCCATGCTAACTACAGGACATTTCATTTCCTATACTGTAGAACAGGACAGTATGGAATCCATGCTAACTACAGGACATTTCATTTCCTATACTGTAGAACAGGACAGTATGGAATCCAT